>NC_088398.1:31337351-31578935 GCF_034236695.1 Oncorhynchus nerka
AAGTCCAAAGTTGTCAAAAGGGTTTTGTGTGCAAACATTAGAATATTCCTTTAAATCTTTTTTCTTCCTGAAGTTTTCACATGTTCAAATTAAAAACTTTGTTTCCCATTTTTGTTAGTAATGGAATGCTCCATGATAAATGTTTTGGTTGTTAGAGGTGCTTCTGATGCATACACATCTAATGTTTTATTATTTGGTATGCTATAAAAAATGAATAGTCACACACCATGTATAAGCCTCCCAGAAATGTATTCGGTAAACCACCAATGTTTCGGCATCATATTGCCTTCTTCAGGGTTATTATTTTGTATAAAGAAATATTTTGTGTTATTATTTATCATACCGAGAGATGCGTCTGTAGTGTGATTCTTTTTTAAACCGGCAAACATGTTTGCTAAAGTTTTAAAGCAAAACTTTTTTGTGTTTTTCACTTTCGTCCCACATCATCTACCCAACAACAATTGCAAAAATATATATATTGAAACGTCATAGCACCTTTAATTGTGAGAGTAAATGCACTACATTGAGTAAGACTGAAAATGACAATTGTACAAACTTGTTATGTAAAAGTTGAATTAAAAATCCATTGCATATGAGATCTTTATCTGTGAATTCATTCAGTAGAAAAATGAAAGACCGACGACAACAACCCACACTGTCATTGCTTTACATTTACATCGCAATACCGTGATTGTAGGGTTGGCACAGAGGTTGGAGGTTTATAGAGTGGAGGCAACGGAATGGAGTCACCATTGGTTTATTTGACAAAAAAAAGGTGCGGAGTTACTAATCCAGTGAGGAATATTGAAATCGCAGAATTTTGTTGGTTTGTTTTTTGGGACAAAAATTGAAAAATATTCCACTGGGCACAGACACCAGTTCAATTTCTAGTTTTTATTTACATTTGGTTGAGTTGTCAACTAACGTGAATCCAATGTGAACTCAACAAAAAATGTCACCATGTCATTGGATTTAGGTTAAAAGTTGGGTGAAAAAATGAAGAAATTCCGTTGAATTTTTTGGTTAAAATTACGTGGAAACCATGTTGATTCAACCAGTTGCATGCTTCCGTGCCAAAGGTTCACCATGGTCGTGCCATTGAGATGGCGTCGGGTTGCTTCTTTCCAATTTAAAAGGTGAGCAGATTTATGCACAACTGGGGAAATATGCCTGCAGTCTTAAAATATATATTTTTAAATCCATCACCATGGCAAGCGTAGCTAATATTGTTCAGCCAATCAGGTGGCTCCTAACATACAGAGTCAAGCCTGGTCTGTATGTACAATGTGCAAATGATTGGCTGGACGCCGAACGCTACTTCTTGGTGTAGCACTACTGGCGTGGTGGTGGAAATTTTACTGTAGGCATATTTTCCCCGTTTTTTAAACCTTCTCCCCTTGCAAGTTAAGAAGGTAAGGAGAAAACCTACACCAAGGCAGTCTGAATGGCACATGTTTGATGTCCCTGCTAGCACAAGGCAACTATGGGTAGGTGCACCCCGGAGTAGTGGGCATGTGGGTGCGTTGAAAGGAAGGAGTTTGCATGTCTAAAGCACTATGCCATAGGTTAGAGGCTTTGGCTAGATGGTACACAGTTTATGTAAAAAACAAAACAACGTAGCAGGTTAGGATAATTAGCTTAAGGTTTGGAAAAGGGTGTTATTGTATTTATTTAACCTTTATTTAAGCAGGGAGTCATGCTGAGACCACGGTCTATTTCGCAGATGAGCCCTGAATGAACACATCAATAAACAACAATTACACTATACATGAAAAGCAAACACAAAACACGGGTTAGGGTAAGGGTTAGCATGAATGCAGAAAGGGTTAGGTGATTCGATTTTGTGCAATTCTATACATTTTACCATGGGGTGTAGAGAGAATAGGGCGGTTAGAAATGTTTGCTGTTTTTAATATGATATAATTGTATTTAACCTTTTACTGCATTGGGCTAAATACGGGTCACACAGAGTGTTTCTTGGAGGACTTAAACAAATCTACTTTGAAACAAAAGTATACACCTCAGACACATGGTTTATGGGCTTATCAAAATTAAGACACCTGTACCATGTCAGATATAGAGTTGAAATGTATTACATTTTGAGTTTGCATCCCAATATTACACTTTATAGACATCACAGAAGACTGAAATATAACAAAACAGTTAAAACATATATGTTTATTAATGATGAAATTAAGAAAAATATTAAGAACATTCCACCCATGAGGACACTAGGTAATTTAACTGTAGGAGAGGGTTAAATTGAAGTGAGACTGACTAACAAAATAATGCCCCCCGGCCGGTACTTCGACCTGTTAACAAGTTTAGATAGCTGGCCGCTAAACTAATTTAGTAATCTAAAAAATGTTAGCTGACATGGGCTAATTGACGTAACAAGAGAAAACTGATGATGCACAACCAAATTTCGAAATTGCACATTGTGTATTCTATTAAAATACAAATAAAAGTTGCCCATCCCTGATCTAGCTAGTACTATCACACCATGATCCATCTCACCTCTCTTTGTGATTGTCTCCACCCCCCTCCAGGTGTCGCCCATCTTTCCCATTATCCCCTGTGTATTTATACCTGTGTTCTCTGTTTGTCTGTTGCCAGTTCATTTTATTCACCTAACCTACCAGAGGTTTTCCCCTTGCTCCTGTCTTGTCTATAGTTCCCGTTCTCTAGTTTTCCCGGTTTTGACCTTTCTGACTGCCTTGAGCCTGCCTGCTGTCCTGTACCTTTGCCTACTACTCTGGATTACCGACCTCTGCCTGCCCTGAGCCTGTCTGTTGTCCTGTACCTTTTCCCCACTACTCTGAATTACCGAACTCTGCCTGACCTGACCCCGAGCTTGCCTGCCATCCTGTACCTTTGCCTGCCCATGTTCGATTTAATAAACTTTTGTTACTTTGACACTGTCTGCACCTGGGTCTTACCTTCAAACCTGATAAGTACACACTAAGAATAGCTTGTCAATTGCTACAGAGCCTTAGATATGAGTTTGTCACACTTTTTTTCAGGTGGACCTATGGGATGTTTGAGGGGGGTGTTCCTGCAGCTGCAGGAATGCCCACATCCAGGAATGCCCCAAATGCAGGAACGCCCCGCAATCACACACTCTTTGCTCTCATCTCTCAGGCCTATCAGTTACAAAACTCTCAGGGAAAACAAACCCCCTCTTTCAATTGGCTCCTGGATGATTCTCTTTCTATTGGCTCTTGACTACTTCCTAGTAGTCACAGTATTTTATTTAACCCTTATTTTACCAAGTAAGTTGACTAAGAACACATTGGCCACTAGTCAGTAAGCCTTTCCCGACTGCAAACAAAAAATTGAATAAAGTGCGTGGATGTATGGATTATGTGAGCAGCACTACATTACCTACACAGGTCTGATGTCATGATGTTATTGAGATGGCTTAGCCTGTGACATTGATGTAACATAATTCATTGTTTCCTAATGGAACCTGTAGCATACTGTATATTACACAGAGAACGAAGCTGTCTGGATTCCCTGATTCCCCCTAGTTTCCATCTGAGAGGTGCTGTAGGTTTTAATCCAACCCCCGAATCACTACCCTATTCATCAGGGCTCAGCTAAAGTGATCGCCTGCTGCTGCTGTGGAATCTCTCTGATCTGAATATGGCAATGACAGAGGCTCTGTTCAACATTTATATCAGATCTCTGTCCCTTTATTAGGTTGAGGAAAGCATTCAGGAGAACCTGAGTCAGACTGATCATTTAACACACTGTCTAGGGATTGTGAAGGTGGGAGACTTTTGAGTCTATGTTGGGTCATAGATGTAGAGTATTACTTTTGTTTCCTTGGGGATTGGAATCGTAACCTTTCTTGATTAGAGGCTAGAGCTAATCTGTTTGGTTCTCCAGATGTGTTTGTTTACAGAGGGTTGATAGTGGCAGCTGCTGGTCTAGTTGACCACTTAACACATCCACATTGTCAGTGTGCCTCTGTCCACCTATTGGATTCAGGCAGCATATTATCCCAACCCCCACATCTGTGTGGCAAATTACCCTCTGGTTTCAAAGTGGCTAAGTCAATTTGTGGTGTGGTTGGACTATTAAGGTGCAAAATGTCTGCCTGCTTCACCCAGGTGTGATTCCAGATGCTTGCTTGACATTCACTTTGCTCCTTTAGTCAAATTGAATCATTTGCAGAGTAATCCATCGCTCATCTGCCATCCCCGGCTAACTACATTAGAGACTGGGACGTGAGCTCCCCTTGCAGGCTCAGAGACGTCGCTCTCGGCAGGGGTGTGCGTCTGTTTCCCCTGTTTAATCCAATCCAGCGTCTCTAATGTTCAGGCGGGGAAACAAAATGAATGATGAAACAGCCTGCAAATGGTGGTTTGATCCAATTGGGCGTTCTGGGGCCACAGTGTTTAATGACGTCCAAACTTTGTTCTAATGCTACCTTGGATCATTCTAGGATCCCACTAGGCACAAAATGGTTGAATCAACATTGATTCAACGTAATCTGTCAATGTATTGTGACATTGAATCTATGTTTGAAACACATTTGGATTTGCAAAAGTAATCAACCATTATTGTTTCTTATAATTCCAACCAGCGTTGACCTTAACCTGACTAACTAGTTGTTAGATCAGCCATGTATACATGGAAATTGCGTTGCTAATTTTACATAGAATGGTTAGAAAAATGAAACACAATTCATGTCATGTGGTGTTGGAAATACTTTGAACATGCAACATCAGATCCATGTCACATTTTCATCATATTTTAGATGTTGACATTTTCGCATTTTCTCACTGTTTAATCAATGTCTGTTTTTCATCCTATATCCAATATATATTGGGGTGGTAGAAATTATGTTGAACCCTGCTAAGCTTTGGAAACAAGCTGTGTGTCACGCATAGGTGTAATAGGTGGCAGGGAAGTCAGGCGCAGGAGAGTCAAATGGAGTTTAAATATGGAATCTTTTAATAAAGTTCCACGAGTATGCTCCATAACAATAAATGTACAAACAAACAAAACATGGGTACGAAGACCCGACGCGCACCTATACAAACAAGCACACTACACAGACAACAAATCAATCTCTGACAAAGACATGAGGGGAAACAGAGGGTTAAATACACAACAGGTAATGAATGGGATTGAAAACAGGTGTGTGGGAAGACAAGACAAAACCAATGGAAAATGAAAAAAGGATCAATGATGGCTAGAAGACCGGTGACGTCGAACACCGAGCACCGCCCGAACAAGGAGAGGCAACGACTTCGGCAGAAGTCGTGACACTGTGTTTGTTTCTGCTATCATGTCAACACATACGGATACTGAGCAGATTCCATACACATGTGCATAGCTATGCTCGACCTTAATAACATTGAATAGTTGAAAGTAACTCCTCTAAATTGTGAAAGTAAATTCGGAGTGAGGTTGGGTTTATGTACAGTACCAGTCAAAAGTTTGGACACCCCTACTCATTCAAGGGTTTTTCTTTTATTTGACTATTTTCTGCATTGTAGAATAATAGTGAAGACAATGAAACTATGAAATAACACATGTAGTAAGCAAAAAAGTGTTAAACAAATCAAAATATATTCATATTTTAGATTCGTCAAAGTAGCCACCCTTTACCTTGATGACAGCTTTGCACACTCTTGCAAACTCTCTTCCAACAGTCTTGAAGGAGTTCCCACATACTGTATGCTGAGCACATGTTGGCTGCTTTTCCTTCACTCTGCGGTCCAATTCCTCCCAAACCATCTCAATTGGGTTGAGGTCAGGTGATTGTGGAGGCCAGGTCATCTGATGCAGCACTCCATCATGCTTATTCTTGGTCAAATAGCCCTTACACAGCCTAGAGGTGTGTTGCCTTGAATTCTAAAAAAATCACAGATAGTGTCACCAGCAAAGCAGCCCACACCATCACACCTCCTCCATGCTTCACGGTGGGAACCACACATGCGGAGATCATCTGTTCACCTACTCTGCGTCTCACAAAGACATGTCAGTTGGAACAAAACATCTCAAATTAGGACAGATTTCCACCAGTCTAATGTCCATTACTCGTGTTTCTTGGCCCAAGCAAACCTCTTCCTCTTATTGGTGTCCTTTAGTAGTGGTTTCTTTGCAGCAATTTGACCATGAAGGCCTGATTCACACAGTCTCCCCTGAACAGTTGATGTTCAGATGTGTCTGTTACTTGAACTCTATGAAGCATTTATCTGCATTATCTGAGGCTGGTAACACTAACGAACTTATCCTCTGCAGCAGAGGTAACTCCGGGTCTTCCTTTCCTGTGGGCGGTCCTCATGAGAGCCAGTTTCATCATAGTGCATGATGGTTTTTGCGGCTGCACTTGAAGAAACATGAAAAATTCTTGAAATTTTCCGCATTGACTGACCTTCATGTCTTAAAGTAACGATGGACTGTCATTTTTCTTTGCTTATTTGAGCTGTTCTTGCCATAATATGGACTTGGTCTTTTACAAATAGGGCTATCTTCTGTATACTACCTCTACCTTAAATATGCTAAATCAATTTGGATTTGTTTAACACTTGTTTTGGTTACTACATGATTCCATATGTGTTATTTAATAGTGTTGATGTCTTCACTATTATTCTACAATGTAGAAAATAGTAAAAATGAAGAAAAACCCTGGAATGAGTAGGTGTGTCCAAACTTTTGACTGGTACCGTAGGTTCCATTCAACGTAGTACATTGACCTCAGATTTGCCCAAAGGACACCATAATTTCAAGGTGTAGCTAGGTATACTATCATTCATTCATGATTCATCTTTAGAAGTTTAAACGTAGTGACCAACTTTTTATTTAGTTTTGTCATTTTTATTTCTCAAAGTAATTACCCTATAAATTGGATGCCAAATTCATGATAATAGTAATAAACTTTTATCTTTGGATATTGTCTTTTCTAAATGTCATTCATAATATATATGGGTAAGACAATATCCAAATATAAATGTTTATTATATTAATATCATGCATTTGGCATTCTATTTTTAGGCATAAGTTGCCAAGCGGCTTGACCGAGCGGCTGGATTCAGTCTTATGTAGCAAAATTTGAAATGGTATTTTTACATTGGATAAAAGAGACTCTGAGCTAGAAAATGGTATATAATACAATACAATTGAGGAACAATGGGAAAGTCATTCTGCTTTGAAAGTTGATTAACTTGTAACCTCACTTTTTAATTCTGCTTTGGAAGTTGATAAACTTGTAACCTCACTTTTGAGAAAATGGCCCTTGAATGTTTTGGTACCTACTGGAGAGCCCCTTTTGTCTACACCCATTCAACATCATTCACACCCTCTTAAGCTTTAGCCCCACCCATCTCTTTAAGGTTTCACATGTGAGGCTATGTACTAAACGACCAAAGATTTCAAGACTAAAGGCTGGATTTTACTACGAGTGTGTTCGTAAATTTAATCGGGCGTGGCAGAGTGTGCTCTGGTCATCCGTAAACTCAGAGCTTTGTCAGATGGTTCGTTTGTAATTTCAGAGCACTTCAGTCTCAGAGCGTTCAGAGCACACACTGGTCGCTCTGGCCGAGGAGTAGGGTTGATCAATGCATTCGGACCTAACAACAGCAGTCAAGCACCAAAGCTAACTGGCTAACATTGGCTAGCTTGCTAGCTACTTCCAGACACAAATGAGAGAACAGCTCACTCTAACCATTTTACTCACCCTAGCAGAGCTAGTTAGGCTGTTTTTATGTTATCCAGAGCGTTGGTGACTGCAACTGTGCTGCTGGCGACAATTTAATTATGCTTTTCATGCCAAAGTTTACTGACAGTTATTCTGCACTCTGGCACACTCAGATGAGAGTGCTCAGAAATCGGAGTGGATTGACAGAGCGAATTAACCAGCTACGTCTATCGACAGTTGTCGCAGGTACATCATAAACATTCTATTGAAATAGTTACTTGCATGGTGGAGTCTTTTGTTGAGACTTGTAGCTAGCTAGCTAAATAATTAACCATAATCCCAACTCCTGATGTTACTACCCTGTTTTGAATCTGCAGGTAGCGAACCCACAAGGTTCAATGTTTGCTAGCTAATGTTAGGCTACAAGTAACTATGAAAATGGCTCTGAGATATGAATAATATTACTACACAGATCATACATGTAACGTTAGCTAGCTAGCCAGCCAGCTAACATTAGCTAGCTAGCTAACAATACACTTTAACTTGAAATTAAATGACTTTCTGACAAAATTAGGAATGTGTCATATCTGAAAATGTAGCTAGCTAGACTCTCTTACCTGTATACATGGATGAACACTTCTCCCTCTCTGTCATGGATGCCATGGTTACCCTTAGTTTGAAGATGTAATCCGGAGACAGGTGTTTTATTCAACAGCCTTCTGTGTGTTCTCTTTTCGACTCTGTCTGCATATTTGCAATCAAACGGCAGAATTTTCTCCTTAGCTATCATACTCTAATTCCACTGATTTCAAAACTCAGTCCTCTAGAAAGTGGAGAGCAACATTTATGCAGTTCTACTACGTGATATCTTTTTTTTTTAAAGCTGCGTTTAGAAAGGATTATCTACACATACTGACCAGCTCATGTTATAGACAGAAAGAATCGTGCTACATGGCAGACCAAACCGAACTCATCTCTTGGCATGTCCAGCCCACTCATTATCTCAGCCAATCATGTCTAGCGGGAAGGTTGTTAGTGTTTTCCATTGCTAAACCAACTAGGCTTGTAATTTAACAATTGTATTCGTATTTACATATGCATACAAGTTTGTTATTAAGGCACATGAAAGTTTAAGTTCAAATGGAGCTCCTGTGAAGTAGTGACTCGTGACGTACCCCTAGTTTCGTGAAACAATTCACATATGATGTTTTGGGCTCCTGAGTGGCACAGCGGTCTAAGGTACTGCATCTCAGTGCTAGAGGCATCACTACAGACACCCTGGTTTGATTCCACGCTGTATCACAACCGGACGTGATTGGAAGTCCCATAGGGCAGTGCACAATTGGCCCAGTGTCATCTGGGTTTGGCCGGTGTAGGCCGTCATTGTAAATAGGAATTTGTTCTTAACTGACTTGCCTAGTTAAATAATGGTAACCCCCCCAAACAAACAAAAAAATTGTGATTACATTGTATGAAGTGTTGCCACACTAGTGAAAAAGGTGTCTTGTCAACCTGTTCACGATGTCTTCTGACAGATGAACCCGATTGACCTGATTGCCTTATTAGTATGTGTTGCCTACAATTATTAACACAGAGCACAACCAATTTCAAGCGAATCAAGCCCTGCGTCGAAGACAATGACTGAAGAGGTAAGACAATCATTTTGTCACCTATAAATGCAAATGGACTAAGTTTGATGGTTTGTTGGACCCACCAGATTAGCTAAATGCTTTCTATACTCGTTTCGAGGCAAGCAACATTGAACCATGCGTGAGAGCACCAGCTGTTCCGGACGACTGTGTGATCACGCTCTCCGTAGCCGATTTGAGTAAGACCTTCAAAACCTCTACGGGATCGGTGTCCCTCCACCGGGATGGTGGAGCTAACGTGTGCTAATGTGATTAGCATGACATTGTAAGTAACAAGAACATTTCCCAGAACATAGACTTGTCTTATATGGGTAGAAAGCTTAAATTCTAACTGCACTGTCCAATTTACAGTAGCTATTACAGTGAAAAAATACCATGCTATTGTTTGAGGAGAGTGCACAACAACACAATACTTTTATCATGGCAACTGGATTGATACATTCACCTCTGAAGGTAAATAATGTACTTACATTCAGTAATATTGCTCTGATTTGTCATCCTGAGGGTCCTAGGAATAAAATAGTTTAATTTTGTAGTTTTGTTTGATACAATCTATTTTTATTTTCAAATGTAGGGAACTGGGTTCTTCAGTTTGAACCCCTGCTGTGTCTGGCTCCACACCCACCATGCCATCGAGTGTGAAAGTTAGTGTAAAAGCTAATAATCCATTATGTATGACATTCCTGGGAGTGTGTAAACTTAAATTTTGATTAACCATATCATTATTGTATGTTCTCTGTAGTTATATACTTGAAAATGTATCAATTGACAAATTTGGGCAGACTTGATACAAAATATTGTCCAGTATTGAAATGCTTCACTGGATCAATCTGAAACTTTGCATACACACTGCTGTCATCTAGCGGCCAAAATCCAAATTGCGCCTAAACTGCAATAATACATTATGGCCATTCTCTTGCATTCCAAAGATGATGAAAAAAAAGAAACCACATGCATTTTTGTTTGTATTGTCTTTTACCAGATCTAATGTGTTATATTCTCCTACATTAATTTCACATTTCCACACACTTCAAAGTGTTTCCTTTTAAATGGTATCAATAATATGCATATCCTTGCTTCAGGTCCTGAGCTACAGGCAGTTAGATTTGGGTATGTCATTTTAGGTGAAAATTGAAAAAAATGGTCCTATCCTTATTTAACATGTTAGCATTCACAAGGCTGCAGGGCCAGATGGATTACCAGGACGCGTTTTCACAGAATGCTCTGACCAGCTGACAAGTGTCTTCACTGCCATTTTCAACCTCTCCCTGACTATGTAATACCTACGTGTTTCAAGCAGACCACCATAGTCCCTGTGCCCAAGAATGCTAAGGTAACCTGTCTAAATGACTATCGCCCCATAGCACTCACATCTGTAACCATGACATGCTTTGAAAGGCTGGTCATGGCTCACATCAACAACATCATCCTAGACACTCTTGACCCACTCCAATTCGCATACCACCTCAACAGATCCACAGTTGACACAATCTTTATTACACTCCACGCTGCCCTTTCTCACCTGGACAAAAAGTAACACCTACGTGAGAATGCTGTTCATTAACTACAGCTCAACACCATAGTGCCCTCGAAGCTCATCACTAAGAACTATCAGCTCAAATATAAATAACATGAGCACGTATACTTATGATAAGTTTCCCAGTAAAGCAATAAAAACAATCAAGTATCCCAGAAAAGTGCTAAAAATAGCCCACATTAAGAAACAAGGTTCATGAAGTTAATAACTTGCTAGTAACAGATGAGATTCATATCCTATCTCTGAAACTCAGATAATACCTTTGATGATACAGTGGTACCAATACATGCTTACAACATCTACAGAAAATACAGAAATGCCAATGGGGGGGCAGTACTGCGGTCTATATTCAGAACCACATTACTGTAAAGCTTAGAAAAGATATCATGTTAAATACTGTTAAAGTAATATGGCGACAGGTTCATCTTGTGGGAAGCTGCTATATACCACCAAGTTCTAACAGTCAGTATTTGGATAATATGTGTGAATGCTTAATAAAGTATGTGATATCAACAGAAAAGTATATTTTCTGGGTGATTTTAAATATTGACTGGCTCTCATCAAGCTGCCCACTGAAGAAAAAACGTCAAACTGTAACCAGAGGCTGCAAACTGATTCAGGTTATCAGCCAACCTACCATGGTAGTTACAAACTAGCCAGGAATGAAATTCTCAACATGTATTGATCACATCTTTAACAATTTGCTTTAAAGGAGTATCCAAATCCATCTGTTGTAGTGATCACAATATAGTAGCCATATCTAGAAAAACCAACGTTCCTAAGGCTGGGCCTAATATAGTGTATAAGAGGTCAAACAATAGGCTTTGTAGTGATTCATATTTTTTTATTCAACATTATTTAACCAGGTAGGCCAGTTGAGAACAAATTCTCATTTATAACTGCGACCTGGCTAAGATAACATTTACATTTACATACAGATAAAGCAAAGCAGTGCGACATAAACAACAACACAGAGTTACACATGGGATTAACAAACGTACAGTCAAAAACACAATAGAAACATATATGTACAGTGTGTGCAAATGTAGTAAGGTTAGGGAGGTAAGGCAATAATTAGGCTATAGTTGGGAAATAATTACAATTTAGCATTAACACTGGAGTGATGGATGTGCAAATGATGATGTGCAAGTGGAGATACTGGGATGCAAAAGAGAAAAAAAAATGAATAGCCATATGGGGATGAGGTAGTTGGGTGTGCTATTTACAGATGGGCTGAGTACAGGTACAGTGATCGGTAAGCTGCTCTGACAGCTGATGCTTAAAGTTAGAGAGGGAGCCGATTCTAGATTTAATTTTGGATTGGAGATGCTTAATGTGAGTCTGGAAGGAGAGTTTTTCAGTCTAACCAGACACCTAGGTATTTGTAGTTGTCCACATATTCTAAGTCAGAACCGTCCAGAGTAGTGATGCTAGGCGGGCGGACAGGTGCGGGCAGCAATCGTTTGAAGAGCATGCATTTAGTTTTACTAGCGTTTAAGAGCAGCTGGAGGCCACGGAAGGAGTGTTGTATGGTATTGAAGCTCGTTTGGAGGTTTGTTAACACAGTGTCCAAGGAAGGGACAGATGTATACAGAATGGTGCCATCTATGTAGTTGTGGATCAGAGAATCACCCAGCAGCAAGAGTGAAATCCTTGTTATATACAGAGAAAAGAGTAGGCCCGAGAATTGAACCCTGTGGCAACCCCGTAGAGACGGCCAGAGGTCCGGACAACAGGCCCTCCAATTTTACACACTGAACTCTATCTGAGAAGTAGTCGGTGAACCAGGTGCGGCAGTCATTTGAGAAACCAAGGCTATTGAGTCTGCCGATAAGAATGCGGTGATTGACAGAGTCGAAAGCCTTGGCCAGGTCGATGAAAATAGCTGCACAGTACTGTCTTTCATCGATGGCGGTTATGATATCGTTTAGGACCTTGAGTGTGGCTGAGGTGCATCCATGACCAGCTCGAAAACCAGATTGCATAGTGGAGAAGTTACGGTGGGATTCTAAATGGTCAATGATCTGCTTGTTAACTTGGCTTTTGAAGATTTTAGAAAGGCAGGGCAGGATGGATATAGGTCTGTAACAGTTTGGGTCTAGAGTGTCTCCCCTTTCAAGAGAGGGATGACCACGGCAGCTTTCCAGTCTTTAGGGATCTCAGACCATAACGAAATAGAAGTTGAACAGGCTAGTAATAAGGGTTACAACAATTTTGGCAGATCATTTTAGAAAGAGATGGTCCAGATTGTCTAGCCCAGCTGATTTGTAGAGATCCAGATTTTGCATCTCTTTCAGAACATCAGCTATCTGGATTTGGGTGAAGGAGAAGTGGGGTGGGGAGGGGGCTTGGGCAAGTTGCTGCGGGGGCTGCAGAGCTGTTGGCCGGGGTAGGGGTAGCCAGGTGGAAAGCATGTAGCTGTAGAAAAATGCTTATTGAAATTCTCAATTATTCTAGATTTATTGGTGGTGACAGTATTTCCTAGCCTCATTGCAGTGGGCAGCTGGGAGGAGCTGCTCTTATTCTCCATGGACTTTATGGTGTCCCAAAACCTTTGGGAATTAGTGCTACAGGATTCATATTTCTGTTTGAAAAAGCTAGCCTTAGCTTTCCTAACTGACTGTGTATATTGGTTCCTGACTTCCCTGAAAAGTTGCATATCGCGTGGGCTTTTCGATGCTAATGCAGTGTGCCACAGGATATGCTGGTCAAGGGCAGTCAAGTCTGGAATGAACCAAGGGTTAAATCTGTTCTTAGTTCTACATTTTTTGAACGGGGCATGCTTATTTAAGATGGTGTGGAAAGCACTTAAAACATTTTTTATATACTTTGTTTTTATTGTAGGAACACAAAGAAAGTACAAATAAAGTAAAATAAAAGAACAACAAAAAAAGATCTGGCAGTTACAGTGCACGTCATACCTTCATCATATTAGTTACATTGACATCTTTGAATTAGACCTTTTTCAAGTACGAAACCCATTTTTCCCAGTATTCCTGACTTCTCTCCTCTTGTGTTCTTAAAGCAAAGGTCATTTCTTTGACAATGTCTATCCATTGTGTCACTGTGGGAGGGTCTTTTTGTAGCCATTTCCTAGTGATAGTCTTTTACTGGCTGCCAGTAAGAACCTTCAAAAGGTACTTTTCTCTATTGTGTCAGGTATTTCACCCAAGTACAAAGAAATTAATGTTTGTTCTATGTCAAATCCCATTATTTTTCCAATGTTAGATCTTATTTCTCCCCAGTAAGTTTCAATTGCGGGGCAGGTCCAAAACAAATGAGTGTGATCCACCCTCAATAGAAAATTCCAACAAGCAGTCTGTTTTGATTTCAGTTTTTAGGTGTTATGAAGAAACGTATAACATTCTTCCAACAGAATTTTCTCCATGACCTTGACTTGGTGGAACTTTGTTGAGTCTCTAATATGTGCAACCATGTTTTATCAGTTATTTCAATGTTAATTAAGTTCCTCCTCACATTTCTTTTTAATATAGTTTGTAGAATGTTTCTTTGAGGAGTGGAGATTTGAAATAGTTTTTTTGTTACTCCCCAAGTTGTATGCATTAGTGAATACTTTGATACATTTTTGAGGTGCTCGAGGGTCAGTCACTTTTATCTCCCTTAAGAAATTGTGTCGAACTTCTGTATCTGTAAAAATCTTGTTTATCCAAGCCATGTTTTTTACTTAGGTCTCGAAGTTATCTAGGTCCCCATTCCTTATAATTGTACTGAATGATGTGATGCCTTTCTGTGTTCATTGTTTAAATCTGCTGTCCTGAGTTGCAGGGTTGAAGCTGGGGTCGTATGCGGGCCAACTCAGCAATTTGATCTCTCTGTCTAAATAATTTTGCTTAACTACCCTAAACCATGTCTTTAGAAAGAAATGAACCCACTGATTTTTTTCTATTGATATTTCTATTACCATGTCCTTATTTCCCAAAACTGACTGTATGTGTCACGACTTCCGCCGAAGTTGGTCCCTCTCCTTGTTTGGGCTGCGTTCGATGTCACCGGCTTTCTAGTCACCACCGATCCATGTTTCATTTTCATTTTGTTTTGTCTTCATTATACACACCTGGTTTCCATTCCATGATCAATGTTCCTTATTTAACCCTCTGGCTTCCATTTCAGTTTTGTGCGTGATTGTCGTTGTCATGTGGGTTCGTTCTTTTGTGCTCTGGATATTTGTGTTTTTCCTTGTTGAAACATTGCTTAAATTTTGGGTAAATTCTGATTATTACTCATAACGGTGTCCTGCACCTGACTCCGCCTTATCCATTCACCTAATCGCTGACAGTATGGGTATCTCTGTCTCAAGTTGTCTCAATATCTTTCCATTTGGATTCGTATTCTGAATTGCACCAACACACCAGAGGTCTCAATTGGGCTGACACAAAATAATCGTTTAGGTGTGGTAAGGCCATACCCCCACAGTTTTTTTGGTAATTGTAATGCTGTATTTCTAATTCTTGGTCTCTTACTGTTCCAGATAAACCTTGACATCCGTTTATCCCATTACCTAAACTGTTGAGGTGGGATTTCTATGGGCAGTGATTGGAACAAATACAGTAACCTCGGCAGGATGTTCATTTTGATTGTTTCAATTCTACTAAGATCTAAGGGAAGTGAATTCCACCTGTCTAGGTCATCATATATTTTCTTGTTGATGTGATCATAATTCATGCAATAAAGTTTGGGTGTATATTTTGGTAGATTTACTCCAATATATTTAATGGATGAAGAGGTCCAGTGGAAGTTATACCTACTCTTCAGCTCTTCCTGTGGGGTGTCACGATCCTCTTCCTGTGAATGACTGGACCAAAGCGCAGCGTGAGACATGTTCATGATATTTTATTAAAAGCAGAACACTAGAACAAAAAATAACAGTTCTGTAAGGAAACTAACTATACAGAAAACAACTACCCACAAAACCCATGTGGGCAAGAGCTACCTTAGTATGGTTCCCAATCAGAGACAACGATAGACAGCTGTCCCTGATTGAGAACTATACCCAGCCAAAAACAAAGAAATACAAAAACATAGAAATAATAACATAGAATGCCCACCCTAGTCACACCCTGGCCTAACCAAAATAGAGAATACAAGTCTCTCTATGGCCAGGGCGTGACATGGGGTATAATTATATACTAGGACTTGGGTCTTGTGAAAGTTAAGCACATACCCTGAATATGTTTCAAATGTTTGTAAAACATCCACCAATCTAGGTACACTTGAGCCTGGGTCTTTAAGGAATAACAGAACGTCATCAGCATACATGTATATCTTATGTTTATTGTTACTCCCTCTAAAGTGGGTCCTGTCTTATTGCCTGTGCTAATGGTTCGAGGTACAAGGAGAAGAGCGTGGGTGAAAGATTACAGCCTTGTCTTGCCCCTCGCTCTCATTTAGTTGTTTGTGACAAATGTACATTTATCTTTATTCTAGCGGTCGGACATGAATACAGTGTTTTGATGCACTGTATCACTTCTTTGTTGAAACCAAATCTGTCCATAACTTGGAATAGGTAATCCCATCCCACTGAATCAAATTATTTTTCTGCATCTAGACTGATAAATACTGCACTTGTCTTATTCTGAGTAATGTGGTCCATGAAATGTAGTGTTCTCCTTATATTGTCCTGTGTCTGCCTATTTTGTATGAAACCAGTTTGATCTCCGTCAATCAATTCTGGGATTATGTTCTCCATTCTTGTGGCTATTATTGATGCATATAGTTTATAATCCGTGTTAAGAATTGCGATAGGTCTATATGAACTGCATTCCTTCTTATGTTTACCCTCTTTTGGGATTACAGATATGATGGCCTCTCTCCATGATGGTAGGAGACCCTCTCCCGCAGTCCAGTTAAAACAGGCCTTATAAGTAGCTTTGTTCTCTGAAGGTCTTGAACCATTCTGAAGGGAAGCCATCAGGGCCTTAAGTAGAGGTGTTAGTTGTTCTCTGAAGGTCTTGAACCATTCTGAAGGGAAGCCATCAGGGCCTTAAGTAGAGGTGTTAGTTGTTCTCTGAAGGTATTGAACCATTCGGAAGGGAAGCCACCAGGGCCTTAACTTCTTGCGTCGAGCAATCCCGTATCCGGGAGCGTAATCATAGCCTCAAGCTCATTAGCATAACGCAACGTTAACTATTCATGAAAATCGCAAATGAAATGAAATAAATATATTGGCTCACAAGCTTAGCCTTTTGTTAACAACACTGTCATCTCAGATTTTCAAAATATGCTTTTCAACCATAGCTACACAAGCATTTGTGTAAGAGTATTGATAGCTAGCATAGCATTAAGCCTAGCATTCAGCAGGCAACATTTTCACAAAAACAAGAAAAGCATTCAAATAAAATCATTTACCTTTGAAGAACTTCGGATGTTTTCAATGAAGAGACTCTCAGTTAGATAGCAAATGTTCCGTTTTTCCAAAAAGATTATTTGTGTAGGAGAAATCGCTCCGTTTTGTTCATCACGTTTGGCTAAGAAAACCCCCCGAAAATTCAGTCATTACAACGCCAAACTTTTTTTCCAAATTAACTCCATAATATCGACAGAAACATGGCAAACGTTGTTTAGAATCAATCCTCAAGGTGTTTTTCACATATCTATTCGATGATAAATCATTCGTGGCAGTTGGGTTTCTCCTCTGAAGCAAATGGGAAAAATGCACGCAGCTGGAGATTACGCAATAATTGCAACGGAGGATACCAAGCGAGCACCTGGTAAATGTAGTCTCTTATGGTCAATCTTCCAATGATATGCCTACAAATACATCACAATGCTGCAGACACCTTGGGGAAACGACAGAAAGTGTAGGCTCATTCCTTGCGCATTCACAGCCATATAAGGAGACATTGGAACACAGCGCCTCCAAAATCTGTGGCATTTCCTGTTTGAAATTTCATCTTGGTTTCGCCTGTAGCATCAGTTCTGTGGCACTCACAGATAATATCTTTGCAGTTTTGGAAATGTCAGAGTGTTTTCTTTCCAAAGCTGTCAATTACATGCATAGTCGAGCATCTTTTCGTGACAAAATATCTTGTTTAAAACGGGAATGTTTTTTTATCCCAAAATTAAAAGAGCGCCCCCTATATCGAAGAAGTTAAGTAGAGGTGTTAGTTGTTCTCTGAAGGTCTTGAACCATTCTGAAGGGAAGCCATCAGGGCCTTAAGTAGAGGTGTTAGTTGTTCTCTGAAGGTCTTGAACCATTCTGTAGGGAAGCCATCAGGGCCTTAAGTAGAGGTGTTAGTTGTTCTCTGAAGGTCTTGAACCATTCTGAAGGGAAGCCACCAGGGCCTTAAGTAGAGGTGTTAGTTGTTCTCTGAAGGTCTTGAACCATTCTGAAGGGATTACTTTTAGTTGAGATGTTGCTTTAAAGTAAGTCTATCATTTTGCTCTGGCCCAATTGAGGGGAGATCAAGTGAGTTCAAAAAATGATATATTGTCTGTGCATCTGCCTTCTCTGGTTGTTGTACAGATTTGTGTAATATGATTCAAATGCATTCCGTGTTTCATCTCATTTGCATGGAATCTTCTTTGTTTTGGGGTCTTTTATTTTCAAATTGGTATTCTGTGCTTGTTGTTTCCTGAGTCTCCATGCTAGTAATGTGGTTGCCTTTGAGCCTGCTTCATAATATCTTTGTTTCAGGAACCTGAGCTTTTTCTCTACTTCTTCTCTATAAATCTGGTCTATTTCCTGTTTTACCTTTTGGATCTCTTGTAATATAAGAATGTCTGTATTGACTATGAGATCGTTCTAAGTTTCTTAAGGTTTCCTGTAATTTCAGCAGTTTCTGTGCTTTAATATTTTTCTTCAGGGATGATGTGGCTATGATCTTTCCTCTAATAACCGCCTTAGCTGCATCCCACAATGTAGCAGGAGATACTTTTCCGTTATCATTATTCTCCAGATAGATGTTCAATTCTGTCTTTATTGATTCCTTGGGTGCTGGATCATTCAGCATGCTTTTATTAAGTCTCCATATAGTATTTATTGGTTTGCTATCAAGGTGTAGAGTAAGGTAAACTCCATTATGATCTGATAAGTCACTCTGCCCGATCCTACAATTCTTAAGCCTGTGTCTATCTGCATTGTACATGAAAAAGTAGTCTAACCTGGAGTATTCAGTGTGGCGGGCTTAGTAAAAAGTATAGTTTAAAATTGTGTTAAAATCCCCTCCACAGATAAGAGTGCCAGAGGTTTCTGTGACAATTAAATCAAACACCTTCCCATAGAAGACCATGTCACTCCCTGGGGGTGCGTATACATTAAATAATGTAACTTCCTTGTTATCCAGTTTACATTTAACAAGTATAAACCTACCCTCCTTGTCTTTTATTTCTGACATAAACTCAAAATGAACTGAATTTGGATTGCAACTCCCCTTCTACCCATTTTGTAAGAAGAAAAAAAAGTATTCATATATCCCATTTTCTTGAGTTTCTCATATTCAGGTGTGGATAAGTGAGTTTCCTGACAGAATAGTATGTCAACTTTCTCCCGTTTCATCTTTGCTATTACCTTACTTCTCTTGATGGCACTCCCCAGTCCGTTCACATTGAGACTTATGACCTTAAATTCCCAATGATGCATCGATATGAATAAAAAAACCTGTGCACCATATCTGCCTGCTTATAATGAGCCTAAAAATGAACGAAAAATCAAGAACAATAATAAAGTAAACCAAAATGGGAAAATTGTACTTTGGTATTTGGACTCCCATGTCAGAGGACTGTCTCTTGCCTCTGGGGTTTGAGGGATGAACCTGTCCGCAGGAGGGGCCCCTCGCTCAGATATGAAAATGTGTGATGTAGTCAGAAACAAGACCTGTTGGAACCGGAAATAATAAGGGCACCTATTTTGTCGCTTACACACACCGGTTAATTACAAGTGAAAACTATATTGGTCATGCTTGCATATCATGAATCCTCCACTTGATATGCCCTTCTGTCAACCCCCGTTGTCAATGTGTCATTAATCCTTAGCTAATATATATTCTACTTAGTGTGTTCCTAAAGAACACATACTTTTGGCGACTCACCCATGTTCAGCATTGGGGAAAATAGGGGAGATATTTTACCTATTGCAATGTCAACCGTAACAACCCAACGTCTTAACAGCTCACGGTAACTATTAATTATGTTAAATCCGATTCAGTGTCTTCCATCTTCCCGTTGGAAATGCCTGAGTCTCTCTCAGATGTGAACGTCCTCTCGTCGAGGCGGTTTCCCTCTTTCTCCATGACTCTGCTTGTCGACAACGATCCATGGGAGAGCCTGCTCTTGTCTTTCCACTGGGATGCCCCTCGACTTCAGGTCCTCAGCCGCCTCGTCTGCATGCTCATGTGTAACCGGGCCATTTTCCAGAAATACCTGCATTTTTTTGCCAGGAATGGTGTTTGGAAGCGAATACCCTTCTTTTTAAGTGCTTTCTTAATCGGGGTGTATTCTTTCCTTCTTTTCACTATCTCTCCTGTGTAGTCGTGATTAAAGAACACTCGTTCTCGTGTTAAAGAACACTCGTTGACCTTGGAAGTTCATAGGATTTTCCCAGGTTGCATATGGTGTCCATGGCACAGCTGGGGGCTGAGGGGGGTCTATAACAAGCGGCAACATTGAGAGACTTATTTCTGGAAAGGTACATTTTTAAAAGAAGCTCAAACTGTTTGGGCACAGACCTGGATAGTAAAGACAGAACTCTGCAGGTTATCTGTGCAGTAGATTGCAACTTCGCCCCCTTTGGCAGTTCTATCTTGACGGAAAATGTAGTTGGGGATGGAAATTTCAGAATTTTTGGTGGCCTTCCTATGCCAGAATTCAGACACGGCTAGGACATCAGGGTTGGCGGAGTGTGCTGGCTTCTGATGTTAACATGCATGAAACCAAGGCTTTTACGTTTACCAAATTCAACAAACGAGAGCGCCTGGGGAATAGGTGTGATGCTGGGGGCTACAGGGCCTGGGTTAACCTCTACATCACCAGAGGAACATAGGAGGAGTAGGATAAGGGAACGGCTAAAGGCTATACGAATTGGTTGTCTAGTGCGTTGGGAGCAGAGAATAAAAGGGGCAAATTTATGGGCGTGGTAGAATAGATTCAGGGCATAATGTACAGACAAGGGTATGGTAGGATGTGAGTACAGTGGGGGTAAACCTAGGCATTGAGTGACGATGAGAGAGTTTGCATCTCTGGAGACACCAGCTAAGCCAGGTGAGGTCTCCCCATGTGTGGGGTGTGTGACAAAAGAGCTATCTAAGGCATGTTGAGCTGGACAAGGGGCTCTACAGTGAAATAAAACAATAACTAACCAAAACAGCAGAAGACAAGGCATATTAACATTAGAGAGAGGCATGTGTAGCCGAGTGATCATAGGGTCCAATGAGCAGCAATAGGTGAGCCCGGGAGCCGTTCGGTAGTCGCTACTATGCTAGGCGAGCGGGAGGCACGGCATTCAGAAAGCTAGTGGGCCGGGGCTAGCAGATGGATCTTTGGTGATAACGCAACGAAAAGCCTGTTGAAACCACATCAGACTATTAAATCGGCAGGCCAGTCGTGATGGATTGGCGGGGCTCCATGTCGGCAATAAATGGTCCAGGCCAATTGGCAAAAGAGGTATTGTAGCCCACGAATTAGCGGGTACATGATAAGGGAATTTATATGTTTAAGGAAATGACTAAATAATTCCACCCTGAAATGTAATTATTAGATTATGTAACACGTATAAGAATAATTAGACTAACGTAATTATTAGACTATGTAAAATGTATTAAGAATAATTAGACTAAAGTCCAATAAGGTTTTGTCGAGACAAGTAAGGGAGAGAAATGTGTGTGTGTGACTAAGAAAACACAGAGGACAATTAAACTATATATGACCTGACCTGGTTGGAATTTACAACAGGAAAGAGACACTGTCAAGGTCCCTCTAATCTCGGGAGGGAGGGAATAATATGGAACTCCCAGCTTGGTAGTGATATACGAGGAATGTGAACTGTGGGGAAAGATACATCCCACCTACTGTTTGTGTGTCTGTGTGTGCGTGTAATCCCCCTACTGTTTGTGTGTCAGTGTGTGCATGTAAGTAGGTGGGGGGTAGGAGTTATAAAATGACATGTCTTTGCATTTTTGGACTTTAGAACGTTCTCGTGAATAAAGAACCAACCTTTTGCAGAAGCTGAGTCTTTGACTAATCCTTATTAACCCTAGCTTTACAACCTTGGGGGAATTGTTATCATCATTGGGAATGAAAATTCTCGTGACAGTACACCTCTTCAGCTAGCCGGGAGATAGGCCTAGATTGAGACTAGCTCAAGGCTAACTGGTGCTTGCTTCGGGAAAGAGGCATTAGCCAGCGGTAGCCACTCGATTGCAGCTAGCTAGCTGGGCAGGAATCCGGTGATGTGGTGGAGAAAAGCTGTCCCAAATCGAGCTGTGCAGACTGGCAGGTATTGACCGAGCTAAAGCTGGCTGGTGACCGAGCTAAAGGTGAAGACCGCTAGCCGTGGCTAACAGTGACTACTAGCTAGTAGCTAGTTAGCTGGCTAGTTTCTGGTGTAGGTTCCAGTTATAACGTATAAAAATAGCAGATCTGTACCACATTGGGTGGGGCGGGTTCGCAGGACATTTAGATTGTAGGTTGAAAGTGAGATTAAAATATATACGAAAAGAAATGATGAGACACTATTTACATGGGACAAGACAAACTACGCCATATTTGATATGTTGATGATATAAAGAAAATTTGCTGGTCAGTGGTGTGAAATGAGGAGCAATCAGAGGCTGCACTTGACACATTTATGTAATTGCTTATTTCAGTTACTAATAAGCATGCACCCATTAATAAGAAAATGACTGTAAATCTGTTGAATCCTTGTGGATTGAGCAACTTCCGGGTTGGAGCGAGCGGTCGCATCTGCACTCGGTCCGCAGGTAGTATTACATTTCATTACATTTCATTATAGTACAACGGTTTGATTTGTCTAATCTTAGCAATTTTTCTTCTTAGCTAGCTACATAGCCGTCTTTGTATCATAGATAATTGCGTAATTATCGTATTTCGTCGTCCTAACGCAGTCTACACCGCCCTGCAGCTAGCTAGCTAGCTAACGTCTACCGTTAGCTAGTCCACCGTCTACCGATTAGCAGCACAACTTACACTCAACTGAACGACTTGATTAGTGTAGTGTTAGCTAGCTACATAGTTGTCTTTGCTGTCTTCGTATCCAAGATAATTGTGTAGTTTAGAGTGTGTAGTTTTAGAGTGATTATCTTAATTTACCGAGGTTAGCTAGCCAGCTATTCGTCGTCCTTAACGTAACAGAACTTCCGCACTCAACAATCCGGTCGCATTTCGCTTCGCTCCACAGGTAGTATTTCATTTTTCATTTCATTACAGTACAACGGCTTGTTTTGTTTGATCGTAGCTAGCTACATAGCTAGCTACATAGCCGTCTTTGTATCAAAGATAATTGTGTAGTCTTGAGCGATTTCCTAGGTTAGCTAGCCAGCTATTGTCGTTCTTTTAACGCAACGTAACGTAAATCAACACTGCTAGCTAGCCAGCTAGCCCCGAATAGCAGCACAGTAGCACAGTAGAAACCATTACACTCAACGGAACGACTTGATTAGTGTAGTGTCAACAACGCAGACACTGCCAGCTAGCCTACATAGTCAACAACGCAGCCTCTGCCAGCTAGCCTACTTCAGCAGTACTGTATCATTTTAATCATTTTAGTCAATAAGATTCTTGCTACGTAAGCTTAACTTTCTGAACACTCGACACTTAAGGAACAGTCATGTCGAGTTTGTTTCATTTGGTGACCTCATGAAGGACAGGAGACACACATCACTGTTTCTTTGTTTGTATACACTTCTCAGTTATGGGGTTTGCATCTGAATGTTGTATAAAATAAATGATGAAGCATAAGAATACTTTTGGAAAGATAACAATGTGATCAATGTGAATTGTTTTTCATAGTAACTTAGGCTCAGTCAGTGGCCACGCCCCCGTGAGCACAGACACTATACCCAAACGTCATGGAACGCCCTTTTCCCCAGAGCTAATAAAAGGACTCGTGACAAAATGTACATTTAGTAAAAAAATACAGGGACGGAAGTTCCCACGTTGAAATGTGTTCCGGAGTTCTAAATTGAGCAGCTGCTGAAAAATGAGCTCCTGTATATATTGAGATTTAAATGTTTTTTTAGAGTGAAGTACATCGAAAAAATCAAGAGAAAACTGCCAGACTCAATAGAAGACAAAACAAGGAACAAACCAAAAAGACAGGCTTTTGAAGAAGTAACTATTTTTCATAAAATTGTACAGTTATCTTAGCTAGCTGAATTGCTAGCTGAATTGTTTACTTGTTGCCAAGCAGTTGCT
Organism: Oncorhynchus nerka; assembly: GCF_034236695.1. Taxonomy (NCBI): domain Eukaryota; kingdom Metazoa; phylum Chordata; class Actinopteri; order Salmoniformes; family Salmonidae; genus Oncorhynchus; species Oncorhynchus nerka. The sequence goes on from NC_088398.1 coordinate 31,361,578, forward strand.
AGGGACTCTCCTGGAAGAAGCTAGCTAGCTTACAAATAATAACAACAAAAAGATCTAGTTAACAGAAGAAAGGAAGACAAAATAAGGACAGAAGAAAAGGAAAATAAAAAGGACAACAAAGTGAAACCTCTAAAGAAACAAGAGACCATAATACAAGAAACAGCACTATAGAGAGATAGAACAACAACAACGCAGCCACTGCCAGCTAGCCTACTTCAGCAGTACTGTATCATTTGAATTATTTTAGTCAATAAGATTCCTGCTACGTAAGCTTAACTTTCTGAACATTCGAGACGTGTAGTCCACTTGTCATTCCAATCTCCTTTGCATTAGCGTAGCCTCTTCTGTAGCCTGTCAACTATGTGTCTGTCTATCCCTGTTCTCTCCTCTCTGCACAGACCATACAAACGCTCCACACCGCGTGGCCGCGCCACTCTAATCTGGTGGTCCCAGCGCACGACCCACGTGGAGTTCCAGGTCTCCGGTAGCCTCTGGAACTGCCGATCTGCGGCCAACAAGGCAGAGTTCATCTCAGCCTATGCCTCCCTCCAGTCCCTCGACTTCTTGGCACTGACGGAAACATGGATCACCACAGATAACACTGCTACTCCTACTGCTCTCTCTTCGTCCGCCCACGTGTTCTCGCACACCCGAGAGCTTCTGGTCAGCGGGGTGGTGGCACCGGGATCCTCATCTCTCCCAAGTGGTCATTTCTCTTTCTCCCTTACCCATCTGTCTATCGCCTCCTTTGAATTCCATGCTGTCACAAGTTACCAGCCCTTTCAAGCTTAACATCCTTATCATTTATCGCCCTCCAGGTTCCCTCGGAGAGTTCATCAATGAGCTTGATGCCTTGATAAGCTCCTTTCCTGAGGACGGCTCACCTCTCACAGTTCTGGGCGACTTTAACCTCCCCACGTCTACCTTTGACTCATTCCTCTCTGCCTCCTTCTTTCCACTCCTCTCCTCTTTTGACCTCACCCTCTCACCTTCCCCTCTACTCACAAGGCAGGCAATACGCTCAACCTCATCTTTACTAGATGCTGTTCTTCCACTAACCTCACTGCAACTCCTCCAAGTCTCCGACCAGTACCTTGTATCCTTTTCCCTCTTGCTCTCATCCAACACTTCCCACACTGCCCCTACTCGGATGGTATCGCGCCGTCCCAATCTTCGCTCTCTCTCCCCGCTACTCTCTCCTCTTCCATCCTATCATCTCTTCCCTCTGCTCAAACCTTCTCCAACCTATCTCCTGATTCTGCCTCCTCAACCCTCCTCTCCTCCCTTTCTGCATCCCTTGATTCTCTATGTCCCCTATCCTCCAGGCCGGCTCGGTCCTCCCTCCTGCCCGTGGCTCGACGACTCATTGCGAGCTCACAGAACAGGGCTCCGGGCAGCCGAGCGGAATTGGAGGAAAACTCGCCTCCCTGCGGACCTGGCATCCTTTCACTCCCTCCTCTCTACATTTTCCTCTTCTGTCTCTGCTGCTAAAGCCACTTTCTACCACTCTAAATTCCAAGCATCTGCCTCTAACCCTAGGAAGCTCTTTGCCACCTTCTCCTCCCTCCTGAATCCTCCTCCCCCTCCCTCTCTGCAGATGACTTCGTCAACCATTTTGAAAAGAAGGTCGACGACATCCGATCCTCGTTTGCTAAGTCAAACGACACCGCTGGTTCTGCTCACACTGCCCTACCCTGTGCTCTGACCTCTTTCTCCCCTCTCTCTCCAGATGAAATCTCGCGTCTTGTGACGGCCGGCCGCCCAACAACCTGCCCGCTTGACCCTATTCCCTCCTCTCTTCTCCAGACCATTTCCGGAGACCTTCTCCCTTACCTCACCTCGCTCATCAACTCATCCCTGACTGCTGGCTACGTCCCTTCTGTCTTCAAGAGAGCGAGAGTTGCACCCCTTCTGAAAAAACCTACACTCGATCCCTCCGATGTCAACAACTACAGACCAGTATCCCTTCTTTCTTTCTCTCCAAAACTCTCGAACGTGCCGTCCTTGGCCAGCTCTCCCGCTATCTCTCTCAGAATGACCTTCTTGATCCAAATCAGTCAGGTTTCAAGACTAGTCATTCAACTGAGACTGCTCTTCTCTGTATCACGGAGGCCCTCCGCACTGCTAAAGCTAACTCTCTCTCCTCTGCTCTCATCCTTCTAGACCTATCGGCTGCCTTCGATACTGTGAACCATCAGATCCTCCTCTCCACCCTCTCCGAGTTGGGCATCTCCGGCGCGCCCACGCTTGGATTGCGTCCTACCTGACAGGTCGCTCCTACCAGGTGGCGTGGCGAGAATCTGTCTCCTCACCACGCGCTCTCACCACTGGCGTCCCCAGGGCTCTGTTCTAGGCCCTCTCCTATTCTCGCTATACACCAAGTCACTTGGCTCTGTCATAACCTCACATGGTCTCGCCTATCATTGCTATGCAGACGACACACAATTAATCTTCTCCTTTCCCCTTCTGATGACCAGGTGGCTAATCGCATCTCTGCATGTCTGGCAGACATATCAGTGTGGATGACGGATCACCACCTCAAGCTGAACCTCGGCAAGACGGAGCTGCTCTTCCTCCCGGGATGGACTGCCCATTCCATGATCTCGCCATCACGGTTGACAACTCCATTGTGTCCTCCTCCCAGAGCGCTAAGAACCTTGGCGTGATCCTGACAACACCCTGTCGTTCTCAACTAACATCAAGGCGGTGGCCCGTTCTTGTAGGTTCATGCTCTACAACATCCGCAGAGTACGACCCTGCCTCACACAGGAAGCAGCGCAGGTCCTAATCCAGGCACTTGTCATCTCCCGTCTGGATTACTGCAACTCGCTGTTGGCTGGGCTCCCTGCCTGTGCCATTAAACCCCTACAACTCATCCAGAACGCCGCAGCCCGTCTGGTGTTCAACCTTCCCAAGTTCTCTCACGTCACCCCGCTCCTCCGCTCTCTCCACTGGCTTCCAGTTGAAGCTCGCATCCGCTACAAGACCATGGTGCTTGCCTACGGAGCTGTGAGGGGAACGGCACCTCAGTACCTCCAGGCTCTGATCAGGCCCTACACCCAAACAAGGGCACTGCGTTCATCCACCTCTGGCCTGCTCGCCTCCCTACCACTGAGGAAGTACAGTTCCCGCGCAGCCCAGTCAAAACTGTTCGCTGCTCTGGCCCCCAATGGTGGAACAAACTCCTCACGACGCCAGGACAGCGGAGTCAATCACCACCTTCCGGAGACACCTGAAACCCCACCTCTTTCAGGAATACCTAGGATAGGATAAAGTAATCCTTCTCACCCCCCCTTAAAAGATTTAGATGCACTATTGTAAAGTGGCTGTTCCACTGGATGTCTTAAGGTGAACGCACCAATTTGTAAGTCGCTCTGGATAAGAGCGTCTGCTAAATGACTTAAATGTAAATGTAAATGTAAATGGCTAAGAAATCTACAAACTAAAGACCAATTATTCAGGCTGCAGCTGTTTAAGTACTTTAGTCTAGTAAATACAACCGGTCACACAACCAAATGGTACTCTGACATATCCATTATAACAAGCTACAATTACGAAAGACTTTGATCTCTGTTGGACAAACCATTGACTTTCTGTCAATTGACTATCCTGCAGACGGACTGGCGATCACAGAGAGGGACAACAAAGGCATACACTCGTAAATATTTTTCCCTTTTCTACCAAGACGTCATATCAATTTCGTCCACTAGGGACCCTTCTTTGTGTCATGATAGTAACCAATTTATAACTATTGTGCGTGTGTTTATGTCATTCTGTGATTGATTAGTTTGTTAGTAAATAAATAATTAAGCCAATTTGTATATCGCTGATTCATGATTTATGATGCTCGGGTTCGTTTTTACATTCTTATTTATTTCACCTTTATTTAACCAGGTTAGTTAGTTGAGAATAAGTTCTCATTTACAACTGCGACCTGACCAAGAGAAAGCAAAGCAGTGCGACACAAACAACAACAACACAGAGTTACACATGGAATAAACTAGCGGACAACACAATAGAAAAAAAGAAAGTCTATATACAGTGTGTGCAAATGACGTGAGGAGGTAAGGCAATAAATAGGCCATAGTAGCGAAGTAATGACAATTTAGCAGATTAACACTGGAGTGATAAATGAGCAGATGATGATGTGCAAGTAATGATACTGGTGTGCAAAAGAGAAGAAAAGTAAATAAAAACAATATGGGGATGAGGTAGGTAGATTGGGTGGGCTATTTACAGGTGGACTATGTACAGCTGCAGCGATAGGTTAGCTGCTCAGATAGCTGATGTTTAAAGTTAGTGAGGGAAATGTAAGTCTCCAGCTTCAGCGATTTTTGCAATTCGTTCCAGTCACTGGCGGCAGAGAACTGGAAGGAAAGGCGGCCAAAGTACGTGTTGGCTTTGGGGATGACTTAGTGGGATACACCTGCTGGAGCGCATTCTACGGGTGGGTGTTGATATTGTGACCAGTGAACTAAGATAAGGTGGAGCTTTACCTAGCATAGACTTATAGATGACCAGGAGCCAGTTGGTCTGGCGTCGAATATGTAGCGAGGGCCAGCCGACTAGAGCATACAGGTCGCAGTGGTGGGTGGTATAAGGGGCTTAGGTAACAAAACGGATGGCACTGTGATTGTTATGCAGGTGAGTGAGGACCCAAAAGCGGTTTAACAGAAACAGAGTCTTTTAATGTCCAAACAGGGAAAACATAAATCCTCAATCTTTACAGGAGAGTCCCCTTCTAGCAGTAGAGGAGAATAGCAGGGCTAGCGGCAACAGACTGCAGGTCCCTCCGGGTAGGCGCGGGCCGTAGAGGACAGAGACACCTGCTCACACGCAGCATCTAATGAAGAGGCAGATTACGACAGGACGGGACAAGGGCAAAGCAAACGAGAATCCGACAAAGACAGAAGCAGAAACAGAGAGAGAAATAGAGACTTAATCAGAGGGAAAAGAGGGGACAGGTGTGAGAGAGTAAACGAGGTCGTTAGGAGAATGAGGAACAGCTGGGAGCAGGAAAGGACCATAGAGCGAGAGAGAGATAGAGGGAGAGAAAGTAACCTAATACGACCAGCAGGGGGAAACGAAGAGAAGAGAAAGAACAGGGACAAGACATAACATGACAATACATGACAGTACCCCCCCACTCACTCGAGGAGGAAACCTGGCGGCAACGGAGGAAATCATCCATCAGCGAACGGTCCAGCACGTCCCGAGATGGAACCCAACTCCTTTCCTCAGGACCGTACCCCTCCCAATCCACTAGGTACTGATGACCACGGCCCCGAGGACGCATGTCCATAATCTTCCGGACCCTGTAGATAGGTGCGCCTCGACAAGGACGGGGGGGGGGAGACGAACGGGGCGCGAAGAAAGGGCTTGACACAGGAGACATGGAAGACCGGGTGGACGCGACGAAGATGTCGCGGAAGAAGCTGTCGCACTGCGACAGGATTAATGACCTGAGAAATACGGAACGGACCAATGAACCGCGGGGTCAATTTGCGAGAAGCTGTCATAAGGGGAAGGTTACGAGTGGAGAGCCATACTCTCTGACCGCGACAATACCTAGGACTCTTAGTCCTACGCTTATTAGCGGCTCTCACAGTCTGCGCCCTATAACGGCAAAGTGCAGACCTGACCCTCTTCCAGGTGCGCTCACAACGTTGGACAAAAGCCTGAGCGGAGGGGACGCTGGACTCGGCGAGCTGGGACGAGAACAGAGGAGGCTGGTACCCGAGGCTACTCTGAAAAGGAGATAGCCCGGTCGCAGACGAAGGAAGCGAGTTGTGAGCGTATTCTGCCCAGGGGAGCTGTTCTGCCCAAGACGCAGGGTTACGAAAGGAAAGACTGCGTAAGATGCGACCAATAGTCTGATTGGCCCGTTCTGCTTGACCGTTAGACTGGGGGTGAAAACCGGAAGAGAGACTGACGGAAGCCCCAATCAAACGGCAAAACTCCCTCCAAAATTGAGACGTGAATTGCGGACCCCTGTCCGAAACGGCGTCTGACGGAAGGCCATGAATTCTGAAAACATTCTCAATGATGATTTGTGCCGTCTCTTTAGCAGAAGGAAGCTTAACGAGGGGAATAAAATGAGCCGCCTTAGAGAACCTATCGACAACCGTTAGAATAACAGTCTTCCCCGCTGACGAAGGCAGACCGGTAATAAAGTCTAAGGCGATGTGAGACCACGGTCGAGAGGGAATGGAAAGCGGTCTGAGACGGCCGGCAGGAGGAGAGTTACCGAACAAGCAGCCACGAAACGACGCGTGTCACGCTCCTGAGTGGGCCACCAAAAACGCTGGCGAATAGAAGCAAGCGTACCCCGAACGCCGGGGTGGCCGGCTAACTTGGCAGAGTGAGCCCACTGAAGAACGGCCAGACGAGTAGGAACGGGAACGAAAAGAAGGTTCCTAGGACAAGCGCGCGGCGACGGAGTGTGAGTGAGTGCTTGCTTTACCTGCCTCTCAATTCCCCAGACAGTCAACCCGACAACACGCCACTCAGGGAGAATCCCCTCGGGGTCGGTGGAGGCTACTGAAGAACTGAAGAGACGGGATAAAGCATCAGGCTTGGTGTTCTTAGAGCCCGGACGATAAGAAATAACGAACTCGAAACGAGCGAAAAACAGCGCCCAACGAGCCTGACGCGCATTAAGTCGTTTGGCAGAACGGATGTACTCAAGGTTCCTATGGTCAGTCCAAACGACAAAAGGAACGGTCGCCCCCTCCAACCACTGTCGCCATTCGCCTAGGGCTAAGCGGATGGCGAGCAGTTCGCGGTTTCCACATCATAGTTACGTTCCGACGGCGACAGGCGATGAGAAAATACGCGCAAGGGTGGACCTTGTCGTCAGAATGGGAGCGCTGGGAAAGAATGGCTCCCACGCCCACCTCTGACGCATCAACCTCGACAATGAACTGTCTAGAGACGTCAGGTGTAACAAGGATAGGAGCGGATGTAAAACGCTTCTTGAGGAGATCAAAAGCTCCCTGGGCGGAAACGGACCACTTAAAGCACGTCTTGACAGAAGTAAGGGCTGTGAGAGGAGCTGCCACCTGACCGAAATTACGAATGAAACGACGATAGAAATTCGCGAAGCCGAGAAAGCGCTGCAGCTCGACACGTGACTTAGGGACGGGCCAATCGCTGACAGCTTGGACCTTAGCGGGATCCATCTTAATGCCTTCAGCGGAAATAACAGAACCGAGAAATGTGACGGAGGAGACATGAAAAGCGCACTTCTCAGCCTTCACAAAAAGACAATTCTCTAAAAGGCGCTGGAGGACACGTCGAACGTGCTGAACATGAATCTGGAGGGACGGTGAAAAAATCAGGATATCGTCAAGGTAAACGAAAACAAAGATGTTCAGCATGTCTCTCAGTACATCATTCACTAATGCCTGAAAGACAGCTGGAGCGTTAGCGAGGCCGAACGGCAGAACCCGGTATTCAAAGTGCCCTAACGGAGTGTTAAACGCCGTTTTCCACTCGTCCCCCTCCCTGATGCGCACGAGATGGTAAGCGTTACGAAGGTCCAACTTAGTGAAAAACCTGGCTCCCTGCAGGATCTCGAAGGCTGAAGACATAAGGGGAAGCGGATAACGATTCTTAACCGTTATGTCATTCAGCCCTCGATAATCCACGCAGGGGCGCAGGGTCCCGTCCTTTTCTTAACAAAAAAACCCCGCTCCGGCGGGAGAGGAGGAAGGGACTACGGTACCGGCGTCGAGAGCTACAGACAAATAATCTTCGAGATCCTTACGTTCGGGAGCCGACAGAGAGTATAGTCTACCCCGGGGGGGAGTGGTACCTGGAAGGAGATCAATACTACAATCATACGACCGGTGCGGAGGAAGGGAGGTGGCCCTGGACCGACTGAAGACCGTGCGCAGATCATGATATTCCTCCGGCACCCCTGTCAAATCACCAGGCTCCTCCTGTGAAGAAGGGGCAGAAGAAACAGGAGGGATAGCAGACATTAAACACTTCACATGACAAGAGACGTTCCAGGAGAGGATAGAATTACTAGACCAATTAATAGAAGGATTATGACACACTAGCCAGGGATGGCCCAAAACAACAGGTGTAAAAGGTGAACGAAAAATTAAAAAATAAATGGTTTCGCTATGATTACCAGAGACAGTGAGGGTTAAAGGTAGCGTTTCACGCTGAATCCTGGGGAGAGGACTACCATCCAAGGCGAACATGGCCGTGGGCTCCCCTAACTGTCTGAGAGGAATGTCATGTTCCCGAGCCCAGGCTTCGTCCATAAAACAGCCCTCCGCCCCAGAGTCTATCAAGGCACTGCAGGAAGCTGCCGAACCGGTCCAGCGTAGATGGACCGACAAGGTAGTACAGGATCTTGAAGGAGAGACCTGAGTAGTAGCGCTCACCAGTAGCCCTCCGCTTACTGATGAGCTCTGGCTTTTACTGGACATGAAATGCCAAATGACCAGCGGAACCGCAATAGAGACAGAGGCGGTTGGTGATTCTCCGTTCCCTCTCCTTAGTCGAGATGCGAATACCCCCCAGCTGCATGGGCTCAGCACCTGAGCCAGTGGAGGAAGATGGTAGTGATGCGGAGAGGGGGGAAACGGATAACGCGAGCTCCCTTCCACGAGCTCGGTGACGAAGATCTACCCGTCGTTCTATGCGAATAGCGAGTTCAATCAAGGAATCCACGCTGGAAGGAACCTCCCGGGAGAGAATCTCATCCTTTACCTCCGCGCGGAGACCCTCCAGAAAACGAGCGAGCAACGCCGGCTCGTTCCAGTCACTGGAGGCAGCAAGAGTGCGAAACTCTATAGAGTAATCAGTTATGGATCGATTACCTTGACATAGGGAAGACAGGGCCCTGGAAGCTTCTATCCCAAAAACTGAACGATCAAAAACCCGTATCATCTCCTCCTTAAAGTTCTGATAATGGTTAGTACACTCAGCCCTTGCCTCCCAGATTGCCGTGCCCCACTCACGAGCCTGTCCAGTAAGGATAGATATGACGTAGGCGATACGAGCTGTACCCCTGGAGTACGTGTTGGGCTGGAGAGAGAACACAATATCACACTGGGTGAGGAACGAGCGGCATTCAGTGGGCTCCCCAGAGTAACACGGTGAGTTATTAATTCTGGGCTCCGGAGACTCGGAAGCCCTGGAAGTAGCCGGTGGATCGAGGCGGAGATGGTGAATATGTTTCGAGAGGTCGGAGACTTGGGCGGCCAGGGTCTCAACGGCATGTCGAGCAGCAGACAATTCCTGCTCGTGTCTGCCTAGCATCGCTCCCTGGATCTCGACGGCTGAGTGGAGAGGATCCGAAGTCGCTGGGTCCATTCTTGGTCGGATTCTTCTGTTATGCAGGTGAGTGAGGACCCAAAAGCGGTTTAACAGAAACAGAGTCTTTTAATGTCCAAACAGGGAAAACATAAATCCTCAATCTTTACAGGAGAGTCCCCTTCTAGCAGTAGAGGAGAATAGCAGGGCTAGCGGCAACAGACTGCAGGTCCCTCCGGGTAGGCGCGGGCCGTAGAGGACAGAGACACCTGCTCACACGCAGCATCTAATGAAGAGGCAGATTACGACAGGACGGGACAAGGGCAAAGCAAACGAGAATCCGACAAAGACAGAAGCAGAAACAGAGAGAGAAATAGAGACTTAATCAGAGGGAAAAGAGGGGACAGGTGTGAGAGAGTAAACGAGGTCGTTAGGAGAATGAGGAACAGCTGGGAGCAGGAAAGGACCATAGAGAGAGAGAGAGAGATAGAGGGAGAGAAAGTAACCTAATACGACCAGCAGGGGGAAACGAAGAGAAGAGAAAGAACAGGGACAAGACATAACATGACAATACATGACAAGCGCAACACAACTGGACCTTGAAAGTACATGATATGTGATATGCATATATTGATATTCATGTCAAACTCTCAATTCTCAAAGTGGAGGAGAGATTGACTTCATCACTACTTGTTTTTGTAAGAAGTGTTGACAAGCTGAATGTACCGAGCTGTCTTTTTAAACTATTAGCACACAGCTTGGACACCCATGTATACCCGCCAAGACATGCCACCAGGCGTTTCTTCACAATCCCCAAGTCCAGAAACGACAATGGGAGGTGCACAGTACTTGCAACAAAGCCAGAGTCGAGAAGCAGGTGGTACATTTAATAAAACAACAAACATACATAGACGACATAGCAGTGGCGTCTTCACAAAGACGCAGAAACAATACTGGCTGGGGAAAGAACCTATGGGAGTGCCAGATATAGATAGGGTGGGTAATTAGTTACAGGACATTAAAAACTGCAGAACGACGACATGAATAACATACGGCTGGTGGGTTATACACTGTATTGGCAGGATAGAACAGTAGCCTCTGGTAAGACAAGGGGTGACGGTCTATGTATATTTGTAAACAGCTGGTGCACGATACCTATGGAAGTCGCAAGGTTTTGCTCGCCACCACAAACAATGCTGGCACTAAGACCACACTCAATGAGCTGTATATGGCCATAAGCAAACGTAAGAAAGAAAATGCTTGTCGAGAGGCGGCGCTCCTAGTGGCCGCAGACTTTAATGCAGGGTAACTTCATTCCGTTTTAACTCATTTTTAAATGTGAAACCAGAGGGACAAGAACTCTAGACCACCTTTACTCCACACACAGAGACGCATACAAAGCTCTCTCACTCTCCATTTGGCAAATCTGACCACAATACTACCCTCCTGATTCCTGCTTACAAACAAAAACTAAAGCAGGAAGCACAAGTGACTCGGGTCTTTAAAAAAGTGATCAGATGAAGCAGATGCGAAGCTACAGGACTGTTTTGCTAGCACAGACTGGAATGTGTTCTAGGAATCTTCTGATGGCATTGAGGAGTACACCACATCAGTCACTGACTTCATCAATACGTGCATCGATGACATTGTCCCCACAGTGACTGTACGTACATACCCCAACCAGAAGCCATAGATTAGAGGCAACATCTGCACTGAGCTAAAGTGTAGAGCTGTCACCTTCAAGGAAGCTATAAGAAATCCCGACGAACCATCAAACAGGCAAAGCGTCAATACAGGACTAAGATTGAATCGTACTACACCATATCTGACGCTCGTCAGGGCTTGCAAACTATTACAGACTACAAAGGGAAGCACAGCTGCCCAGTGACACGAGCTTACCAGACATGCTAAATTACTTCGACGCTCGCGTCGAGGCACGTAACACTGAAACATGCATGAGAGCATCAGCTGTTCCAGACGACTGTGTGATCACTCTCTCCGTAGCCGATGTGAGTAAGACCTTTAACCAGGTCAACATTCACAAGGCCGCAGGGCCAATCGGATTACCAGAACATGTACTCCACTGGCCAACTGGCAAGTGTCTTCACTGACATTTTCATACTCCCTGTCTGAATCTGTGATACCAACATGTTTCAAGCAGACCACCATAGTCCCTGTGCCCAAGAACACAAAAGTATCCTGCCTAAATGACTACTGAGCTGTATAGCACTCGCGTCTGTAGCCATCAAGTGAGTTGGGAAAGGCTGGTCATGGCCCACATCAACGCCATTATTCCAGAAACCCAGACCCACTCCAATTTGCATAACACCCCAACAGATCCACAGATGACACAGTCTCTACTGCACTCCACACTGACATTTCACACCTGGACAAAAGGAACACCTATGTGAGAATACTATTCATTAACTACAAACAGCTCAGCGTTCAACACCATAGTGCCCTCAAAGCTCATCACTAAGCTACGGACCCTGGTACTAAACACCTCCCTCTGCAACTGGATCCTGGACTTCCAGACAGGCTGACCTCAGGTGGTAAGTGTAGGTAACAACACATCTGCCACACTGATCCACAACACGGGGGACCCTCCGGGGTGCGTTCTCAGTCCCCTCCTGTACTCCCTGTTCACTCATGACTGCTCCAACACCATAATAAAGTTAGCTGATGACACAACAGTGGTAGGCCTCATCACCGACTACGATGAGACAGCCTATAGGGACGAGGTAAGAGACCTGGCCTTCAACGTGACAACAACCTCTTCCTCAACGTGATCAAGACAAAGGAGATGATTGTGGACTACAGGAAAAGGAGGACCGAAAACGCCCCCATTCTCATCGACGGGGTTGTAGTGGAGTAGGTTGAGAGCTTCAAGTTCCTTCGTGTTCACGCCACCAACAAACTATCATGGTCCAAGCATATCAAGACAGTTGTGAAGAGGGCACGACAAAACCCTCAGGATACTGAAAAGATTTGGCATGGATCCTCAGATCGTCAAAAAGTTCTACAGCTGCACCATCCTGACTGGTTGCATCACTGCCTGGTATGGTAACTGCTTGGCCTCCGACCGCAAGGCACTACAGAGGGTAATGCGTACGGCCCAGAAGGGAGAAGGGAGACCTTCTCTCCTGAGAAGGGAGACATGAAAAGGTGAGATATGTTAGTAATTGGGAAGCTGTAACCTACACGTCACATCATGATCCTCCGGAGAACCCCTTGAATGGCCCCACAAACCAGGGGCTCAGCTTCTTGCAGGGCAGGTGGAGTGGGAGGTTCCTGGTAGAGAGCCAGACACGATCCCCAGGATGGAAAAACGGGAGTCACACTGCAGTGGGCATCTACAAACTGGAGACTCACGTGAGCATCGCTCCACACTTCTGCGTGCCTGAACCACTCATCAACTGCAGGAGCTTTGGTCTGGCCTGGGGGTCCACGGAGCCACGGCCGGCTGAAAACCCAGAACACACTAGAAGGGGGTCAGCAAAGTGGATGAGTGTTGTAGGGAATTCTGGGCGTACTCCGCCCATGGAAGGAATCGGACCCACTTTCCCTGTCGGTCCTGGCAGTGACTCCTCAGGAACCTCCCCAGCTCCTGGTTCATCCTCTCCATCCGCCTGTTGGGCTAAAGCCTATACCCAGAATTGAGGCTGACCGTGACCCCAAGCTTCTCCATAAAGGCTCTCCATACCCGTGATGTGAATTGGGGGCCACGGTTGGAGACGATGTCCTCCGGAAGGCCATAATGCCGGAAGACCTGCTGGAGTAGTGCCTCAGTGACCTGGAGATCAGTAGGGAGACCAGAGAGGAATTAAAAGACAGGATATGGAAAATCTATCCACAACCATGAAAATGGTGGTGAAACTGTCAGAGGAGGGGGATCAGTAACAAAGTCAATGGATAGATGAGACCAGGGGAGCTGTTCTCATTTATCCTTGCTTGAGCGTTTACGGGGGGGTGGGGGGGGGGTGGTTTGGGCACATACGGAAGAGGAGTTGACGTTGCAAGTGATGTCCTTACACCAAGGTGTGCCACCAGTACTTCTCAGAGATGGATTGGGTAGTGTGAGAAATACCTGGATGTCCAGCGACGACAGCTGTGTGTGCCCAGGTCAGCAGCTGATCCCTTGTCCCTGTGGGAATGTAGATGCGCTCAGGAGGACAGTTAGTGGGTGCGGACTCCCTCTCCAGAGCCTGGCGGATGTCCACATCTACATCCCAGACCACAGGGGCTATGACCCGGGAGGATGGGATTATTGGTGCATTCTGGACAGAACTCTCTTCTAAATCGTAGAGACGGGAAAGCGCATCTGCCTTGTTGTTTTTTTAACCTGGGCGATGGGTCAGCATGAAGTCAAATCTTGTGAAGAAAAGGGCCCACCTTGCTTGGCGCGGATTCAGCCTCCTTGCTGTCTGTATGTACTCCAGGTTCTGATGGTCAGTGAGGATGACGAATGGGTCCTTGGCGCACTCCAGCCAGTATCACCACTTCTCTAATTTCACTGCCAGGAGCTCTCGATCACCGGCGTAGTAATTCCTCTCTGCAGGGGACAGTTTCTTAGAGTAATATGCACACGGATCCAATTTCTGTGGATTATCTTGTCGTTGAGACAGAACTGCCCCCACGCCCACCTCACCACAAGGGATATCCTGGGTTCTGGGTGTTTGAGCAATAGGGCGGAGGTGAAACGTCACTTGAGTAGACAGAAGGCTATGTCAGCTGATGGGCTCCACACCAACCTATGGGGCCCACCCTTGAGAGAGGAGTGGCAACGGAGCTGAAGCTCCTGATGAAACAGTGGTAGAAGTTGGCTAACCCCACAAACTGTTGTAACTCCTTTATGGTGGTTGGGACTGGCCATGACCTGACTGCATCTGCCTTCTTGTCATCCATCCTTACTCCCTGTGGATTTGCTCCCTGATTTGTTAGCCTACAAAGGAGACAGCCTTCTGATGAAAGTGGCAATTCACAGCCTTGACAAACAGGTGGTTTGCCAGAAGGTGTTCCAGGACTGAACAAACATGGGCGATGTGATCTTCCAGGGTAGCCGAGTAGACCAGGCTGTCATCAATTTACACGACCACCTGGTGTCCAAGCATGTCCCTGAACATCTTGTTGACAAATGAACACCTTGTTGACTAATGCTTGGAACACTGACGGAGCATTAGCTAAGACATTGTGGTAAAGCCGTCTTCCATTCATCCCCCTCCCGGAAGCAGATGAGATTGTATGCACTCCGCAGGTCCAGTATGGTAAAGAACCGGGCCCCGCGGAGCAGTTCGATGGCTGCCGGCACCAACGAGAGAGAGCAAAGGTGCTCTGTGGTGATTTAATTGAGTCCTCTGTACTCAATACATGGACATAACTCTTCATACTTCTTGCCCACGAAGAAGAAACCAGCTGATGCAGGACAAGTGGACGTGCGAATGAAACCTTGTTGGAGGCCTCTTAGATGTAGTCCTCCATGGCTTTGGTCTCAGCCACCGACAGAGGGTAGATGCGTCTGCACGGAGGCTCAGAACCTGCAAGCAGGTCGATGGCACAGTACCAGTCCCTGCGATGAGGAGGAAGACAGGTGGCACGGACTTGGAAAATACCCACGGGATGTTGGGCTGAAGGGCAACCACAGGACTCTCAACCGATGTGGAACCACAGGGGATGGCGAAGCAGGTCCTCTGGCATTTGGGTCTGTGATTCTCATCCTCACCATGAGATGGTGGGGTTGTGGCGTTGAAGCCAAGGGAGGCCGAAGATGATCTTGGGAACTGGTGATGAAGGGAATGTTCTCCTGATGAATGGACTCCACTGTGAGGGTGAGTGGATGATGTGGATGATGTGTGTGATGGTTCCGGAGAGTGGGTATGAGATGATGTTCAGAGAGGAGGCAAGGGTCTGGTCAATAAAGTTCCCAGAGGCACCGGAATCCGCTAACGCTGTAGACCCAGTGCAGGAGGGACAGTCAATTAGTGTGATGGACACCAAAAATACTTTAGC
Organism: Oncorhynchus nerka; assembly: GCF_034236695.1. NCBI lineage: Eukaryota > Metazoa > Chordata > Actinopteri > Salmoniformes > Salmonidae > Oncorhynchus > Oncorhynchus nerka. Next base: position 31,376,857 of record NC_088398.1, read on the forward strand.
AGAAAGGGAATACTCACTCTTTCCCCAGGAGGTGGAAGATCACGTGACTATCCCTCTGCTCTCGTGGATCCCGAGCTGGTGCACTCCTTGACCACAATAAAGAGTCCCAGCTGTTTACACTATTTACATTGACCCCCCCACCCCTTTATTTTTACACTGCTGCTACTCGCTGTTTATTATCTATGCATAGTCACTTTAACCCTAAATTACCTCGACTAACCTGTACAATGACTCGGTACCGGTACCCCCTGTATATCGCCTCGTTATTGTTACTTTTTTTCACTTTTTTTTTTACCTTCGTTTATTTAGAAAATATTTTCTTAAATCTATTTCTTGAACTGCATTGTTGGTTAAGGGCTTGCAAGTAAGCTTTTAATGTGGACCCTATGGCCCTTCTCCTCCACCTGTGGGATACTACTCAGCATCAGGTGGGGCCGCATCCTCAACAACCCAGTGTGTGGATTATTCATCTACGTTGGAGTACAACAGAGTTGCAGCGCCATGTACATCGCTGCATACGCCATATGGAGAAAAGGGTGCCTGTTTTTCCCCCTATTGAGCAGAATATACAATCTTCACATTATGCAACAGAAGACCAGGTCCGGGCTTCCTCCTGTCAGGGGAGCCCTCTTCAACAGGTTGCAGTGGAGAACATGGGACAGTCATATGGAAGACATTAGCAAGAGGTTTCCTCTCCAGCCCCGGCACTGTTGTCGGGCATGGCTGCAACTGAGACCGGGGAAGGACACATCATGTCCTCAGCCCCAGCTAGTCCTCAGGAGTTGCCTGCTACAGAGACTGAGCCCACACTAGATGTCCTTTCCCATCTTCCCTCCACTGCTGTGGAGTCTGGAGGAAACTTTTCCTTATATGAACTGTAACTCAGTAAAATCTTTGAAATTGTTGCACTTTGTGTTTATATTTTTGTTCAGTGTACATACTGTATCAGGGTACTTTTATCCTTATTTAATGTAAAAAAAGCTTACATCCCAAAAGGCCAACTACTTCTAAACATATAATCAACACACTTCATGGATTGGCGATTATCCCTGTTGAATTCATTATGTGTTCTCAACCTCAATCCAATATTTAAATGTAGTTGATTATTAGTCGAGTATAGTTTTCAAACTCGATAGTACCGGAATTAAATAACTGTTTACTATCTTTTTGAGTGGTGAATATAGGTTGAGATCTCATTGATCAATGTCTCTACCAAATATTCATGAAATGACGTGCTGTGCCTAGTGGGATGCTGTTGCCTTGTGAGCACTTTGCAGCTTCCTAAAATACTTTACTTGAATTATGAGTCACAAGGCCCATGTAATTCCACCATAAATATGGGAGGACACCATTTATATGTGACAGTATGTGGAAATTCATGAAATAAATCGTGGAAGAAATAAATCACATTGCCAATGTCTTAATGAATGTAATCATATGGCAGCAAACAGGTCGGCTGGTAAATGAACTAATCTAAACGTGCCATCATGCCTGATTTAATGGTCTATTAAACTCACAAGATTATCAGTGTCCATAGCTTTGTGTTGAATCAATGACATGTTTGAAAATGGATGTCAGGTGAATGACCGATAAGAGTGACAGGCCAAGCATTCTCATTTAAGTGTCCTTAACATGTATTGAAGGATTAGCTAAGGGTTAAAGTGTCTGATGGAACACAATGATTTTCAATCACTAAACAGACCAGACAAGGAAAATACTTCAATTTGAGACTTTAATAGATCAGTAACATACAGGAATCTTCTTCTTCAGAATAATACATTGGGAGAATCTCACTGGCCTACTTCTAGCGTGCTCTCGCCTCCTTTTCAAAACCTATTGGAAAAGAAAGCTCCTCCGACCTTCTCCTCCAATGGATTTTGAGGAGGCGAGGAGAGAGGACGTGAGGAGTATGCAATTGAGATTCTCCCATAAACAAATGTATTTGTATTTTTGTATTTCTTTGTATTTTATTTTGTCTCTTCCTGGGATCCAGCAATATTAAGGCAGTTAAATACAATTAAAAATGTTACATTACATTTCATGACAGATTTCACAACACAAATTAAGGCAGTTATATACAATTCAAAATGTTACATTTCATTTCACAACACATTGTGTGCCCTCTAACACCACTTCTACTTAAGAGAGAGAACGATAAAACAGATTGAGACAGATTCAAATGGAAAAGACAGGTACTTGTAAGAACAAGTATTTGATACACTGACGATTTTGCAGGTTTTCCTACTTACAAAGCATGTAGAGGTCTGTAATTTTTATCATAGTTAGACTTCAACTGTGAGAGACGGAATCTAAAACAAAAATACAGAATATCACATTGTATGATTTTTAAGTAATTCATTTGCATTTTATTGCATGACATAATTATTTGATACATCAGAAAAGCAGAACTTAATACACTGCTCCAAAAAATAAAGGGAACACTTAAACAACACAATGTAACTCCAAGTCAATCACACTTCTGTGAAATCAAACTGTCCACTTAGGAAGCAACACTGATTGACAATAAATTTCACATGCTGTTGTGCAAATGGAATAGACAACGGGTGGAAATTATAGGCAATTAGCAAGACACCCCCAATAAAGGAGTGGTTCTGCAGGTGGTGACCACAGACCACTTCTCAGTTCCTATGCTTCCTGGCTGATGTTTTGGTCACTTTGAATGCTGGCGGTGCTTTCACTCTAGTGGTAGCATGAGATGGAGTCTACAACCCACACAAGTGGCTCAGGTAGTGCAGCTCATCCAGGATGGCACATCAATGCGAGCTATGGCAAGAAGGTTTGCTGTGTCTGTCAGCGTAGTGTCCAGAGCATGGCGCTACCAGGAGACAGGCCAGTACATCAGGAGATGTGGAGGAGGCCGTAGGAGGGCAACAACCCAGCAGCAGGAACGCTACCTCCGCCTTTGTGCAAGGAGGAGCAGGAGGAGCACTGTCAGAGCCCTGCAAAATGACCTCCAGCAGGCCACAAATGTGCATGTGTCTGCTCAAACGGTCAGAAACAGACTCCATGAGGGTGGTATGAGGGTTCGACGTCCACAGGTGGGGGTTGTGCTTTACAGCCCAACACCGTGCAGGACGTTTGGCATTTGCCAGAGAACACCAATATTTGCAAATTCGCCACTGGCGCCCTGTGCTCTTCACAGATGAAAGCAGGTTCACACTGAGCACATGTGACAGAGTCTGGAGACGCCGTGGAGAACGTTCTGCTGCCTGCAACATCCTCCAGCATTGGGCGGTGGGTCAGTCATGGTTTGGGGTGGCATTTCTTTGGGGGGCCGCACAGCCCTCGATGTGCTTGCCAGAGGTAGCTTGACTACCATTAGGTACCGAGATGAGATCCTCAGACCCCTTGTGAGAACATATGCTGGTACGGTTGGCCCTGGGTTCCTCCTAATGCAAGACAATGCTAGACCTCATGTGGCTGGAGTGTGTCAGCAGTTCCTGCAAGAGGAAAGCATTGATGCTATGGACTGGCCCGCCCGTTCCCCAGACCTGAATCCAATTGAGCACATCTGGGACATCATGTCTCGCTCCTTCCACCAACACTGTTGTGGTCTGTGGTGCAACACTCCTGGACAGTCTGTTGCACCACAGACTGTCCAGGAGTTGGTGGATGCTTTAGTCCAGGTCTGGGAGGAGATCCCTCAGGAGACCATCCGCCACCTCATCAGGAGCATGCCCAGGCGTTGTAGGGAGGTCATACAGGCACGTGGAGGCCACACACACTACTGAGCCTCAGTTTGACTTGTTTTAAGGACATTACATCAAAGTTGGATCAGCCTGTAGTGTGGTTTTCCACTTTAATTTTGAGTGTGACTCTAAATCCAGACCTCCATGGGTTGATAAATTTGATTTCCATTGATAATTTGTGTGATTTTGTTGTCAGCACATTCAACTATGTAAAGAAAAAAGTATTTAATAAGAATATTTCATTCATTCAGATCTAGGATGTGTTATTCTAGTGTTCCCTTTATTTTTTGGAGCAGTGCATTTGATACAGAAACCTTTGTTTGCAATTACAGAGATCATATGTTTCCTGTAGTTCTTGACCAGGTTTGCACACACTGCAGCAGGGATTTTGGCCCACTCCTCCATACAGACCTCCAGATCCTTCAGATTTCGTGGCTGTCGCTGGGCAATACGGACTTTCAGCTCCCTCCAAAGATTTTCTATTGGGTTCAGGTCTGGAGACTGGCTAGGCCCCTCCAGGACCTTGAGATGCTTCTTACGGAGCAACTCCTTAGTTGCCCTGGCTGTGTGTTTCGGGTCGTTGTCATGCTGGAAGACCCAGCCACGACCCATCTTCAATGCTCTTACTGAGGGAAGGAGGTTGTTGGCCAAGATCTCACGATACATGGCCCCATCTATCCTCCCCTCAATACGGTGCAGTCGTCCTGTCCCCTTTGCAGAAAAGCATCCCCAAAGAATGATGTTTCCACCTCCATGCTTCACGGTTGGGATGGTGTTCTTGGGGTTGTACTCATCCCTCTTCTTCCTCCAAACACGGCGAGTGGAGTTTAGAACAAAAAGCTGTATTTTTGCCTCATCAGACCACATGACCTTCTCCCATTCCTCCTCTGGATCATCCAGATGGTCATTGGCAAACTTCAGACGGGCCTGGACATGTGCTGGCTTGAGCAGGGGGACCTTGCGTGCGCTGCAGGATTTTAATCCATGACGGCGTAGTGTGTTACTAATGGTTTTCTTTGAGACTGTGGTCCCAGCTCTCTTTAGGTCATTGACCAGGTCCTGCCGTGTAGTTCTGGGCTGATCCCTCACCTTCCTCATGAGTCCCAGACCGAGGGTGATTGACCGTCATCTTGAACTTCTTTCATTTTCTAATAATTGCGCCAACAGTTGTTGCCTTCTCACCAAGCTGCTTGCCTATTTCCTGTAGCCCATCCCAGCCTTGTGCAGGTCTACAATTTTATCCCTGATGTCCTGACACAGCTCTCTGGTCTTGGCCATTGTGGAGAGGTTGGAGTCTGTTTAATTGAGTGTGTGCACAGGTGTCTTTTATACAGGTAACGAGTTCAAACAGGTGCAGTTAATACAGGTAATGAGTGATGAACAGGAGGGCTTCTTAAAGAAAAACTAACAGGTCTGTGAGAGCTGGAATTCTTACTGGTTGGTAGGTGATCAAATACTTATGTCATGCAATAAAATGCAAATTAATTACTTAAAAATCATACAATGTTATTTTCTTGATTTTTGTTTTAGATTCAGTCTCTCACAGTTGAAGTGTACCTATGATAAAAATGACAGACCTCTACATGCTTTGTAAGTAGGAAACACTGACGATTTTGCAGGTTATCAAATACTTGTTCTACCCACTGTATCTGCAACACATGTTACTGATCTGTTAAAGTCTCTAATTTAAGAATTCTCATCTCTTCCTGGGGTCCAGCAAAATGAAGGCAGACATATATACACAATTAAAAACGTTACATTACATTTTACAACAGATTTCACAACACATTGTGTGCCCTCTACTACCATATATCTACAACAACAAAAAAAATCCATGTGTACTTGTGTGTATGTAATCATGTGTATGTGCGTCTGTTTGTGCATGTGTCTCTTCACAGTCCCCAATGTTCAATAAGGTTTTTTTTTTCTGGGTGCATCCTTTAGGGAGTAAAGATATGCACCTCTGAACAAGTCACACATACCCATAGCCTACACAGTACAATGTCATATGGACTGAGCTATACAGAGTACATTTATATTGATAGATGGATTAATATTTGGATATCTATGTCCCTTCCCATTCCCAAGTTATGACATAGCAGCCAGCCACCTGGTCTTTTGTTGTGTGCTAAAAGAAATTGCCTTATCCACGCAACCTGTGAAGTTGTTAGGATAATGAATCTGTTTTCCATTCTGCAGATAGACTGTGTTCATTGTTGCAGATCTGCTCATCTCACCTGTGATCATAAAGCCACCAGTGAATCCATTGTTGAGGCTACTTTGAGCCACTGGTCAGAGTGGATCTGGTGTGACATCTTTTGGGAGATCATCAGGTGGATAACCTCAACACCCAGAACCAATCAGCTACTATATTTTGATGGAGACTAGGCTGTTTGTTGCAAGGGACTAGGTGGATGTACGTGAATGCTTGGCGAGACACAGACACACGGAGAGAGACATGTAGCGAGTTCAATCTAACCTCAGAAAAATCTTCAAGCGCCAGAATAGTTGCAAGAAGGTGCCACTTGGAGGCGTCCGTCGCATATTTTTAATCACACACAAAGTGTGCTTGGGGGGAAGAGAGAAAATGTTTTGTACTGTTTATCCTGACGTCAGTTAGTACGGCTTGAACTACTGCTGTTGTCTCGCACCCACGTTTCAGCAAGAATTCGGGAATCGATAGGCTGGAGTCCACAACTTGCAGATCGGTCCTCGAGGAGTCACTGAAATGATTTCTGCAGCTATTCCAAACTGGACTAAAACAGCACAATGAACACCTGCGCTTTTCTGCTGCTCCTGGCCGTTCAAATCTACGCCGAAGGCATAGAGGGACCAACAGGTAAAGAGACATTTCTTCCTGTTTTCAAGTCACTGCGCACTTGGGAAGCGATGCATCCAGTTTAGCAAGCTCTAAATCGCTGTGTTGAGCCTGAAAAGGGGTGTGAAAGGTGTCGCAGTATGTTTCCCGCAAGTTAACTTTATTCATAGGAGATGGAAGGTTCGATTTATTGGATAATGAAGAGGGCTTACTGAGATAATTGTCAAGAGGCGAGATAATGGGCTCTTCATAAGAATAGACAACTTCGTTATGAAAATGTGTTTTATTAGATTGCTACGAATCTGCGGGTAGTGCTTGTTTTGTGAGAAGACTTGCCTCTACATTCCAGATCAGAATCATCCTCACATTCCCGCTTTTTGTTATAGCTTTATGGTATGTAAAGGGAGGGTAGTCTAGGGTATGTTATTGGTATATTCGCCTAATCGTTTATAGCCCGTATTTCCCCCTTGGAAATGGCTATTCAAACAGTGCGTCGGTTTAGTTTGCTACTTTAATTCTAGATGAACATTTCTGGACATGAAATTGCATTCCAACGTGTAAATGTGGATACAGATTTACCGATGTTTTGTGTTGAGTTTTAAAGCCTCTTATCTGATGCAAATATGCAGACTGAGGGAAAATCATGCTTTGATTGAGAACATGTGCTGGCAAGTGGCTACACTGACATTTTCAACCTGACCCAGTCTGTAATACCTTCATGTTTCAAGCAGGCCCTATGCCCAAGAACGCCAAGGTAACTGTCTAAATGACTATTGCCCCATAGCGCTCACATCTGTAGCCAGAAAGGCTAGTAATGGCTCACATCATCCCAAACACCCTGGACCCATTCCAATTTGCATATGGCCTCCACAGATGACTCAATCTGTATTTACAGTCCACACCCTCTCCCACCTGGAGGAACACCTACACTATATATACAAAAGTATGTGGACACCCATTCAAATGAGTGGATTTGGCTATTCCAGACACAACCGTTGCTGACGTGAATAAAATTGAGCACACAGCCATGCAATCTCCATAGTCAAACATTGGCAGTAGATGGCCTTACTGACAGACTCAGTGACTTTCAATGTGGCACCGTCATAAGATGCCACCTTTCCAACAAGTCAGTTCTTAAAAATTTGAACCACTAGGCTACCTGCCGCCCCCAGGTTGGGCTACAATTTGAGGTGCAGTTAACTAATGAATTTATCCTCTGCAGCAGAGGTCTTTCTTTCTTGTGAAAGTCCCCATGAGGGCCAGTTTCATCATAGCGCTTTATGGTTTTTGCAACTGCATAGTTCTTGAAATGTTCCACATTGACTGACCTTTATGTCTTAAAGTAATGATGGACTGTCGTTTCTCTTTGCTTATTTTAGCTGTTCTTGCCCTAATATGAACTTGCCCTTTTACCAAATAGGGATATCTTCCGTATACCACCACTACCTTGTCACAACACTGATTGGCTCAAACACATTAAGAAGGAAAGAAATTCCACAAATTAACTTTTAAGAAGGGACACCTGTTAATTGAAATGCATTCCAGGTGACTACCTCATGAAGCTTGTTGAGAGAAGGAAAGCAGCCAACAAGTGCTCAGCATATGTGGGAACTCCTTCAAAACTGTTGGAAAAGCATTCCATGTGAAGCTGGTTGAGAGAAGGCCAAGAGTGTGCAAAGCTGTCGTCAAGGCAAATGGTGGCTACTTTGAAGAATCTAAAATGTAATATATATTGATTTGTTTAACCCTTTTTAGGTTACTACATTATTCCATATGTGCTATTTCATAGTTTTGATGTCTTCACTATTATTCTACAATGTAGAAAATAGTAAATATAAAGTAAAACCCTTGAATGACTAGGTGTGACCTAACTTTTGACTGGTATTGTATACTAAATAATACAGTTGAAGTTTGAAGTTTACATACACCTTAGCCAAATACATTTAAACTAAGTTTTTCACTATTCCTGACATTTAATCCTAGTAAAAATCCCTGTTTTAGGTCAGTTAGGATCACCACTTTATTTTAAGATTGTGAAATGTCAGAATAATAGTAGAGTGAATTATTTCTTTCAGCTTTTATTTCTTTCATCACATTCCTAGTGGGTCAGAAGTTTACATGCACTCAATTAGTATTTGGTAGCATTGCCTTTATATTGTTATGTTTCTGGTAGCCTTCCACAAGCTTCCCACAATAAGTTGAGTGAATTTTAGCCCATTTCCTCCTGACAGAGCTGATGTAACTGAGTCAGGTTTGCAGGCCTCTTTGCTCGCACACGCTTTTTCAGTTCTACCCACACATTTTCTATGGGATTGAGGTCAGGGCTTTGTGATGGCCACTCCAATACCTTGCCTTTGTTGTCCTTAAGCCATTTTGCCACAACTTTGGAGGTAAGCTTGGGGTCATTGTCCATTTGGAAGACCCATTTGCGACCAAGCTTTAACTTCCTGACTGATGTCTTGAGATGTTGCTTCAATATATCCACATAATTTTCCTCCCTCATAATGCCATCTATTTTGTGAAGTGCACCAGTCCCTCCTGCAGCAAAGCACCCACACAACATGATGCTGCCACCCCCGTGCTTCACGTTTGGGATTGTGTTCTTCGGCTTCCCCATTTTTCCTCCAAACATAACGATTGTCATTATGGCCAAACAGTTACATTTTTGAGGACATTTCTCCAAAAAGTATGATCTTTGTCCCCATGTGCAGATGCAAACCGTAGTCTGTTTTTTTTATGGCGGTTTTGGAGCAGTGGCTTCTTCCATGCTGAGTGGCCTTTCAGTTTATGTTGGTATAAGACTCATTTTACTGTGGATATAGATACTTTTGTACCTGTTTCCTCCAGCATCATCACAAGGTCCTTTGCTGTTGTTCTGGGATTGATTTGCACTTTTCGAAACCAAAGTACTTTAATTTCTAGGAGACATAACGCATCTCCTTCCTGAGCGGTATGATGGCTTCGTGGTCCCATGGTGTTCATACTTACGAACTATTGTTTGTACAGATGAACGTGGTACCTTCAGGCGTTTGGAAACTGCTCCCAAGGATGAACCAGACTTTTGGAGGTCTGCAGTTGTTTTTCTGAGGTCTTGGCTGATTTCTTTTGATTTTCCCATGATGTCAAGCAAAGTGGCACTGAGTTTGAATTTAGGCCTTGAAATACACCCACAGGTACACCTCCAATTGACTCAAATTATGTCAATTAGCCTATCAGCTTCTAAAGCCATGACATCATTTTCTGGAATTTTCCAAGCTGTTTAAAGGCACAGTCAACTTAGTTTATGTAAACCTTTGACCCAATGAAATTGTGATACAGTGAAATAATATGTCTGTAAACAATCGTTGAAAAATTGACTTGTGTCATGCACAAAGTAGATGTCCTAACCGACTTTACAAAACTATAGTTTGTTAACAAGAAATTTATGGAGTGGTTGAAAAGCAGCTTTTGGCAAATTAGTTCGTAACGAGCCAGGCAGCCCAAACTGCTGCGTATACCCTGACTCTGTTGCACAGAACGCAAGAGAACTGACACAAATACATTATAAGAAATTCATCTTAGCAGGCAATATTAACTAAATGTGCAGGTTTAAAAGTATATACTTGTGTATTGATTTTAAGAAAGACGTTGATGTTTATGGTTAGGTACACATTGGTGCAACGACAGTGCTTTTTTCGCCAATGAGCTTGTTAAATCAACCGTTTGGTGAAGTAGGCTGTGATTCAATGATAAATTAACTGGCAACGCATCGATTATATGCAACAGGACAAGCTAGATAAACTAGTAATATCATCAACCACATGTAGTTAACTAGTGATTATGTTAAGATACATTTAATGCTAGCTAGCACCTTACCTTGGCTCCTTGCTGCACTTGCATAACAGGTAGTCAGCCTGCCATGCAGTCTCCTCGTGGAGTGCAATGTAATCGGCCATGATCGGTGTCCAAAAATTCCAATTGTTATGAATACTTAGGGCCGATTTCAAGTTATCGGCCATTCCGATTAATCTGTCGACCTCTAATAGAAACATGATTAATTTGTAATTCATATATAGAGAAAAAAACTATGCATTTCTATTTCCCTTCATCTGCATTAATCTGAGGACACAGGATTGTATTTCAATGAGATACTTTTAAGCACCAGTCAAAAGTTTGGACACACCTACTCATTCCACAATTCTTCTTTATTTTTACTATTTTCTACATTGTAGAATAATAGTGAAGACATCACAACTATGAAATAACACTGGTCTCCTGCGTGCCCTACATTCTGTAGTACAGGCATGGCCTGCTCTCCCTTGTGTAAGGAATTAGGCACTTTCACATGTTTACTACAGTATGTATTGTAGACTGTACAGTAGCCTAATAAACGAATAACCACATTTCATTGATAAAAAATACTCTTTCAAAATGCAGATTTTGATTTAGTTATGGATCCGTAATGAATTACTATGGGAATCAATATCACTGATTTACAGAAATATTGGAACAAAGTTCTCTAATGAAGGCAAACAATTTAGAATCCTCCAATCCTGTAGACTACTCCCGACCGTCACATTGTACAGCACCATATTTTCCATTCCATCCTAATGGAAACCCTAAGGGTTTCTTTTTTTCTCTTTTTTTCTGAATGGAAACACCATAATATTAATCACTGTATATGCCATGAAAATGACTTTTCAACATTAAGATGGGTACAACACAATAGTGTGTCATACACAACACACATGCAACAAAACCATGTTTGCAAATATGAATTGTTATGAGGCAAATCATTAAGTGGAATGGCTTGAAATGAGAAAATTATTAAATCACATGCAGATAATTAAAAGAGGTCAAATGGAACTGTGACGCTTCACTAGGAACATCTGATTGTGTCAACAGAGATTTACATGCTATTTATTATTTAGTCGGTGAACTGAGGTGTTGCAGCGCCCAACATCAGCATGATTTTCTTCCAATTAGCCAATTACAGTGGTGTGTTGTCTGTGGATCATCATACGAGTGATTGGACTCCCCCCACACTTCTCGGAAACTAAAGTATACAGTTCTGCAACAGAACCGTTTATTTCATTTATTACATTTATTTAACCTTTATTTAATATAGGCAAGTCAGTTAAGAACAAATTCTTATTTACAATGACGGCCTACTCTTGTTTAAAAGCTTGGGAGCCAGTTAATAATGTTCTTTTACGCTGCAGGCATTATTTTCAGTTCCCCAAAATTGCAACAAAGCGCCTATGCAAAGCCCTCACTCTTTCTCAAATTATTCCAACGTCTGCCAGGCAGCTGGAAATCTTTGCCTGTGTGTGTGTGGGCTACCTGCCCCTCCCTTCTGAAGCATGTTACTGTAGCCTACTGACAATGTTACAAGCATGATTCAGAAATTATGGAGATATGTTTATTAAAATAATGGATTTAACTTTTTCAATGCTAGTTAAGGACACTATACTGTAGTTATCGCGTTTCACGTTGGATTTATTAACAACAAAAAGGTAAGACGAGTTTTTCATTCTAGTGCTGCTCTGCACACACAAGCTTGTTAGCTATCAAGCTAATGTTTGCTCTGGTCCAACTTTAAACCAGCTGGGAAGTTCAAAGACATTCAAAGTTCCTCCATAGAAGCCATTCCAACGTAGGTATAATTCTGTGGGCCTAATTCAGAAAATGCATGTCATAACAAAATGCCCAGCGCTTCAAGGCAAGCTTCCTCCATCCTCTCTTGCTCTCTTCTCAGCCGCAAAATTTCAGTTGCATCTCACACCCTACACCATGACTGGCAGCACAGTGTATGTGCTTATATTTCATTATGATTAAACCATGCTGTTACTGCAAAATACAATTTGCTCTTAACGACTTTCCTATACAGATTAAATTGCTTACCTGCTCCATAGCAAGCTGTTCTAGCCTCACGGATTGGTGAAGTAATTTAATGTCGAGCTAAATGTCGATTGCAGAGGTTTTAAAAAGAAACAGAAAGGAACAATATAAACCAGTACTTTTTTGGGGTTCAAACCGTCTCAGAACTTTATTTTGCTGGTTGGAACAGTGGAACGAAACCAAAACAATAATGGTTCTGTTCAAAAGAAACAATTGGAAAACCAACAACACTTTGCATTCTCTGGGTAGCCTGGCTACTCAGGCTATATAGAATAAGCTGAGAGTCAGAGACAGAGGAAGATGAATGGGGCCCCTGCCGAAGAGCGTGCCTGCCTTGACGGGGCATACAAATCATGGCACTTGGTGTCAAGCTGAAATTCATAAAAAAACACACATGGATAAGTTAGATTTTCCGCTGCCTGTAAGATGACTAACCCAGTCGGGGTCTGGCACCCATCCACGTAGCCTTGCCACATTAATATATCAGTGGGAAGGGGAGCAGAGACAGGACTGCAGAGCACAGCACTCCTCGCATAAGTACACTGCTTAATCACACAAGGCTGGGGAGGACGGGAGGAGGATGGTCTGGGGGACACCTAGGGGGTTATAGCACCACACTGGTAACCTGCTCTGAGACAAACCACTCCCTCTCTGTCTTTTCATTGGCTATCCACAATTCCACCCAGGACCACACAAATAGTGCTGCTTAGATTAAGAGGGAAGTTATCTGATCTGTACAGGACAAATTGATTTCTCTTCTCTTGCTTTTCTCTCTCCCTCCAGATGTTGGTTGGTCTGGCTCGTGGTGGAAGTGTTTCCCCTCTGTGGGTCCAAAAACAACATTGATCGCTTTTTATTTTGTAATGATTTGCAACCACCTCTCTTATACTTTTACCTCTATTATTCATTCGCACTCACTGGTCTCTTTGTAATAGTCTTGAACCAAATTAACGTCTCGAAAAATTAACCCAATATGACTACAGACCCAGCTGACTCTCAGAGGCCGGTATCTAAGCTAGAGTATGATATTCAGTGCATATTTCATAATCCACTCAATCAAGCTCCTCCCAAGAGAAACATGAGTGGATACATAGCATGCATTTAACTGGCGTCAAGGGGTTGCTCTCATCTAAACTCAACAAAAAAAGAAACATCCCTTTTTCAGGACCCTGTCCTTCAAAGATAATTTGTAAAAATCCAAATAACTTCACAGATCTTCATTGTAAAGGGTTTCAACACTGTTTCCCATGCTTGTTCAATGAACCATAAACAATTCATGAACATGCACCTGTGGAACAGCTTACAGACGGTAGGCAATTAAGGTCACAGTTATGAAAACCTAGGACACTAAAGAGGCCTGTCTACTGACTCTGAAAAACACAAAAAGAAAAATGCCCAGGGTCCCTGCTCATCTGTGTGAACTTGCCTTAGGCATGCTGCAAGGAGGCATGAGGATTGCAGATGTGGCTAGGGCAATACGTTGCAATGTCCGTACTCTGAGACTCCTAAGAGAGCGCTATAGGGAGACAGGATGGACAGCTGATCGTCCTCACAGTGGCAGACCACGTGTAGCATCACCTGCACAGGATCGGTACATCCGAACATCACACCTGCGGGACAGGTACAGGATGGCAACAACAACTGCCCGAGTTACACCAGGAACGCACAATCCCTCCATCAGTTCTCAGACTGTCCGCAATAGGCTGAGAGAGGCTGGACTGAGGGCTTGTAGGCCGGTTGTCTGGTGAGGACCTGCCTTACATCACCGGCAGCAACGTCGCCTATGGGCACAAACCCAACCTCGCTGGACCAGACAGGACTGGCAAAAAGTGCTCTTCACTGACGAGTTGCGGTTTTGTCTCACCAGGGGTGATGGTCAGATTCAAGTTTATCGTTGAAGGAATGAGCGTTACACCGAGGCCTGTACTCTGAAGAGGGATTGTTTGGAGGTGGAGGATCCATCATGGTCTAGGGCGGTGTGTCACAGCATCATCGGACTGAGCTTGTTGTCATTGCAGGCAATCTCAACGCTGTGTGTTACAGGGAAGATATCCTCCTCCCTCATGTGATACCCTTCCCGTAGGCTCATCCTGACATCACCCTCTAGCATGACAATGCCACCAGCCATACTGCTCGTTCTGTGTGATCTCCTGCAAGACAGGAATGTCAGTGTTCTGCCATGGCCAGCGAAGAGCCTGGATCTCAATCCCATTGAGCACGTCTGGGACCTGTTGGATCGGAGGGTGAGGGCTAGGGCCATTCCCCCCCAGAAATGTCTGGGAACTTGCAGGTGCCTTGGTGGAAGAGTTGGATAATATCTCACAGCAAGAGCTGGCAAATCTGGTACAGTCCATGCGGAGGAGATGCACTGCAGTACTTAATGCAGCTGGTGACCACACCAGATACTGACTGTTACTTTTGATTTTGACTCCCCTTTTTTCAGGGACACATTTTTCACTTTATGTTAGTCACATGTCTGTTGAACTTGTTCAGTTTATGTCTCAGTTGTTGAGTATTGTTATGCTCATACAAATATTTACTCATGTTAAGTTTTCTGAAAATAAACTCAGTTGACAGTGAGAGGACGTTTCTTTTTTTTGCTGAGTTTATAAAGCAAAATGCTTAGGAATGACACTGTTACTGTTTGTCTGTCTGTGTGGATGTTCTAGCATGTCCTGCCAGCAATAACTGATGTTGCTGCTGGTGTTGAAGACAGTGGCTCTGCTCTAATAATAAGAGCACATTCTCACGAGGCAGTCATTTTGACAAACTGTGCCGCTTCATATCGAGAATCTTCGGCATTAAGATGAGATGAAATCGTAAAATGAGGGATGACACAGAAAAATTGGCACAGATTATGCCAGTTAGCCGACAGAGCAGAGGAGGTGAGGGGTAGAAGTGTTAGATAGGGATCCCGTATCATTTAAGAGCAATTGGACGTAATAATCTGGTTGAAAACGGCCTATCGATATTGGTCAAGCATTTATTCCAGTGCCAAAATGGACTAAAAAGTGTAAGTAGGATATTAGGGCTAGTACAATTATTGTGTAATAAACAAATATGGACAATAAACATGATTTTTTTCTGCATATTGGGGCGGCAGGGTAGCCTAGTGGTTAGAGCGTTGGATGAGTAACCGGAAGGTTGCAAGTTCAAACCCCCGAGCTGACAAGGTACAAATCTGTCGTTCTGCCCCTGAACAGGCAGTTAAGCCACTGTTCCTAGGCCGTCATTGAAAATAAGAATTTGTTCTTAACTGACTTGCCTTGCCTTAATACATTTTAGGAGAAGGGGGTTGCAACTTCAAGTAGATATAGTTGTTTTAATATATATATTTTACATTAAGTGGGTAAAGTCATAATTTCATGAGTAGAATTGCACCATTGGGAGGAGAAGCTTCATTTGTTTTTTTAAAACATTTGTTTTTGAGACAGGGGTGTCACCAAAGCGGAGTTGTATTTATGAGGTTTGTTGTAGCTATTTTCATGAGATGTATTATAAGCAAACATTTGCAAACAATCACCTTTGCCATGACAATTAATCGTTACCCAAAATTCCATAATTGTCACAGTATTTTAAGTAAAAATGCTTTAAAGTACTTAATGTTTTTTGGAGGGTAACTGTACTTTTATATTTTTGACAACTTTTACTACACTACATTCCTAAAGAAAATAATTAATTTTTTAGTCTATACATTTTCCTTGACACCCAAAAGTACTCTTTACATTTTTAATGCTTATCAAAAGAACATGCCTGCTCATCCCTACTGCCTCTGATCTGGACTCACCAAACACAAACATTCTTCGTTTGTTAACGAGTGTGCAATAGAGATTGCGTCATCTGTGGATCTGTTGGGGCGGTATGCAAATTGGAGTGGGTCTAGGGTTTCTGGGATAATGGTGTTGATGTGAGCCATGACCAGCCATTCAAAGCACTTCATGGCTACAGACGTGAACGCTACAGGTCGGTAGTCCTTTAGGCAGGTTACCTTAGTGTTCTTGGGCACAGGGACTATGGTGGTCTGCTTGAAACATATCGGTATTACAGACTCGGTCAGGGACAGGTTGAAAATGTCAGTGAAGACATTTGCAGTTGGTCAGCCATTCTCAGCGTACGTGAGAATGCTATTCATTGACTACATAGAGCTCAGCATTCAACACCATAGTGCCCTCAAAGCTCATCATGTAGCTAAGGACCCTGGGACTAAACACTTCCCTCTGCAACTGGATCCTGGACTTCCTGATGGGGTGCCCCCAGGTGGTAAGGGTAGGTAACAACACATCCGCCACACCAATCCTCAACACGGGGGGCCCCCCAGGGGCGGGTGCTCCTGTACTCCTGTACTCCCTGTTCACTCATGACTGCATGGCCAGGCACGACACCAACACCATCATTAAGTTAGCTGATGACACAGCAGCCTGATCACCGACAACAATGAGACAGACTCTAGGGAGGAGGTAGGAGACCTGGTTGTGTGGTGCCAGGACAGCAACCTCTCCCTCAATGTGATCAAGACAAAGGACATGATTGTGGACTACAGGAAAAGGAGGACCGAGCACGCCCCTATTCTCATCGACGGGGCTGTAGTGGAGCAGGTTGAGAGCTTCAAGTTCCTTGGTGTCTCCATCACCAACAAACTACCATGGTCCAAAAACACCAAGACAGTCGTGAAGAGGGCACGACAAAGCCTATTCCCCTCAGAAGGCTGAAAAGATTTGGCATGGGTCCTCAGATCCTCATAAAGTTCTACATCTGCGCCATCGAGAGCCAGATGACTGGTTGCATCACTGCCTGGCATGGCAACTGCTCGGCCTCCGACCGCAAGGCATTACAGAGGGTAGTGCGTATGGCCCAGTACATCACTGGGGCCAAGCTTTCTGCCATCCAGGACCTCTATACCAGGCAGTGTCAGAGGACGTTCCTAAAAATTGTCAGTCTCCAGCCACCCTAGTCATAGACTGTTCTCCCTGCTACTGCACGGAAGCGGTATCAGAGCGCCTAGTCTAGGTCCCAAAGGGCTTCTAAACAGCTTCTACACCCAAGCCATAAGACATTATTTGCATTTCTCCCCCCCCCACCCTTTTACACTCCTGCTACTCTGTTTATTATTTATGCATAGTCACTTTAACTATATCCTGTCTAGAAACCCGTTCCGCTAGCGGAACCCCTCGCCAACTGCGAATGAAATTGCAAATACAAATGAACAGAAATTTCATAAATCAAATTTCTCAAACACACAAGTATTGGGCACCATTTTAGAGATACAAATCTCGTTAATCCAGCCACCGTGTCCGATTTCAAAAATCCTATTCAGCGAAACCTCCACAAACGATTGTTAGGTCACCACCAACTCACAGAAAAACCCAGCCATTTTTCCAGCCAAAGAGAGGTGTCACAAAAAGCAGAAATAGAGAGAAAATGAATCACTAACCTTTGATGATCTTCATCAGATGACACTCATAGGACTTCATGTTACACAATACATGTATGTTTTGTTCGGTAAAGTTCATATTTATATCCAAAAATCGTATTTTACATTGGCGTGTTACCTTCAGTAGTTCCAAAACATGCAGTGATATTGCAGAGAGCCGCATGTATTCACAGAAATACTCATAATAAATGTTGATGAAAATACAACTATTATACATTAAACTTTATATACACTTCTCCTTAATGCAATCGCTGTGTCAGATTTCAATTTTTTTTTGCGGAAAAAGCATAATCTGAGAACGGCGCTCAGAACCCAAACCAACCAGAGAAATATCCGCCATGTTGGGTAGTCAACATTATTCATAAATAGCATTATAAATATTCACTTACCTTTGATCTTCATCAGAATGTATGTTAGGGTGTTTGGTAAACAAATACAAAAGCGCGATCTGGTCCATTCGGACTAAACGTTCAAAAAGTTATATTACAGGTCGAAGAAACTTGTCAAACTAAGTATAGAATCAATCTTTAGGATGTTTTTATCATAAAAGTTCAATAATGTTCCAACCGGAGAATTCCATTGTCTGTAGAAAAGCAATGGAACGAGAGCTACCTCTCAAGTGAAAGCGCGTGATTGAGAACTTATCCGGCCCCCCTTCACACGAGAAGCCTGAAACAATGTTCTAAAGACGGTTGACATCTAGTGGAAGTGCAAAATAAGTGCAAAATAACCCATATCCCACTGTGTATTCGATAGGGGTGAGTTCAAAAACTACAAACTACAAAAATTTCCCACTTCCTGTTTGGATTTTTTTCTCAGGTTTTTGCCTGCCATAAGAGTTCTGTTATACTCACAGACATCATTCAAACAGTTTTAGAAACTTCAGAGTGTTTTCTATCCAATACTAATAATATGCATATATTAGTATCTGGGACTGAGTAGGAGGCACGCTATTCATCCAAAAGTGAAAATGCTGCCCCCTGTCCCAAACAAGATATACATGTACATATTACATCAATTACCATGACTAACAAGTGCCCCCGCACATTGTTCTCTGTATATAGCCTCGCTATTGTTATTTTACTGCTGCTCTTTAATTACTTGTTACTTAATTTTTTTTACTGAATTCTTATGTTTTATAACTGCATTGTTGGTTAAGGGCTTGTACGTAAGCACTGTTGTATTCGGCGCAAGTGACATAACTTTTCATTTGATTTGACAGGTGTCAGTTAACATCGTCTAAAAAAATGAATGAAATTGTTGCCATTAGCACAATTACATTCATTAACCCTTGAGATAACATGAAAATAGTATAACCAGTTTTGCTCTGGAAAGTAAAATGGCCAGAGTGAGGTATTTTCCCATTTGGGTCTGAAAGTAGCTAATCAACCTTAGTCAATTAGCTTGGGTGCTTAAATGCTTTTGTGAGGTCAGAATGCTCGGATCAACTATACTCCTTGAACAGAGTATCCTGTGTGCGCCCTGAATGCTCTGGGAACGAAACACTCTGAATTTACGAATTGACAACACTCTGAATTTACGAATGGCTCAGAGCATACTCTGACACAGTTTACGAACGCACCCTTGATAAGCTGATTTAGCCAATGTTGCCTGGCTGCTCAATGTGCCTGCTATCTACTAATAGTAAATGGGAGAACACCTCACTCTGACCATTTTACTTGCCCTAGCAAAGCTGGTTATACTGTTATCTCAATGGTTAACTTTTTAAGGCTATTGGGCAGTATTCGGAAGTTTGGATGATTGAGGTGCCCAAAGTAAACTGCCTGTAACTCAGGCCCAGAAGCTAGGATATGCATATGCATGGTAGTATTGGATAATGGTAGTTTCCAATAATGTCTGTGAGTATAACAGAACTGATTTGGCAGGCGAAAACCCGAGGACAATCCATCTAGGAAAATTTTATTTTGAGGTCATTGAACTTTTCAATGCTTTTCTATGGGAAAGTCTAATAATTAGGACCCATATTGTAGTTCCTATGGCTTCCACTAGATGTCAAGTCTTTAGAAATTGTTTCATGCTTGTTTTTTGAAAAATGAAGAAGAATTCTTTCGAAGTATCCCTCAGAAGGACTCTAGTCTTTTGGCGCGAGTGAATGAGTGTGCGTTCCTCGTTCTTTTTCTCCGGTATTGAACACAGTATATTTCGTCTACAATTTGATCTATTATTTACATATTAGAGTACCTGAGGTCGGATTAGAAATGGTGTTTGAATTGTTTGGACAAAGTTTACACGTATCTTTTTAGATTCCTTTGTAGGCATCCTTGGGCGAGTTGGAACAGGTGGATTTCTGAATCAAACGCGCCAAATAAACATACCTTTTTGGGATATAAAGAAGGACTTTATCGAACAAAACAACCATTCATTGTGTAACCAGGACCCTTTGGCTTGCAAAAAGATGAAGATCTTCAAAGGTAAGTGATTTATTTTATCGCTATTTTTGAGTTGTGACACCTGTGCAGGTTATGTTAATGCAGGAAGTGGGTGAAGCGCTGTCCTCAGACGATCAAATGCTATGCTTTCGCCGTAAAGCCTATTGTAAATCGGACAAAGCGGTTCGATTAACAAGATTCTAAGCTAAAGAATGGTGTATAATTGTATTGTTATGAATGTTTAATATTACTACTTCTGTTTTTTGAATTTCGCGCTCTGCAATTTCACCGGATGTTGTCGAGGTGGGACGCTAGCGTCCCAATGATCCGAAAGAAGTTAATGACTAACTGTGCTATTGGCAACAATTTCATAATTACTTTTTGCTGATTTTTACTGACACCTGTCAAAACAACCTGGTGCTAGGTCATTTGTAAATGAAATCAATTATTCTGCACTCTACCTACTACTAAATCAAATGTTATTGGTCACATGTTATTGCGGGTGTAGTGGGATGCTTGTGTTTGTAGTTTCAACAGTGCAGTAATATCTAACAATTTCACAACAATACACACACATCTAAAGTAATGGAATTAAGAATATATAAATATTTAGATGAGCAACGACGGAGCAGTTTTGACTAAAATACAGTAGAATAGGATAGACAAGGTGCAATAGATGGTATATAAAATACAGTATATACATATGAGATGAAATCAAATCAAATTGTATTTGTCACATACACATGGTTAGCAGATGTTAATGCGAGTGTAGTGAAATGCTTGTGCTTCTAGTTCCAACAATGCAGTAATAACCAACAAGTAATCTAACTAACAATTCCAAAACTACTGTCTTATACACAGTGTAAGGGGATAAAGAATATGTACATAAAGATATATGAATGAGTGATGGTACAGAGCAGCATAGGCAAGATACAGTAGATGGTATCGAGTACAGTATATACATGAGATGAGTATGTAAACAGTGGCATAGTTAAAGTGGCTAGTGATACATGTATTACATAAGGATGCACTAGATGATATAGAGTACAGTATATACGTATGCATATGAGATGAATAATGTAGGGTATGTAAACATTATATTAGGTAGCATTGTTTAAAGTGGCTAGTGATATAGTAATGCAAAACACGTGAACATTATTAAAGTGGCCAGTGATTTCAAGTCTATGTATATAGGGCAGCAGCCTCTAAGGTGCTAGTGATGGCTATTTAACAGTCGTATGGCCTTGAAATAGAAGCAGTGTTTCAGTCTCTCGGTACCAGCTTTGATGCACCTCTACTGACTTCGCCTTCTGGATGATAGTGGTGTGAAGAGGCGGAAACTCGGGTGGTTATTGTCCTTGATGATCTTTTTGGCCTTCCTGTGACATCGGGTGCTGTAGGAGTCTTGGAGGGCAGGTAGCTTTCCCCTGGTGATGCGTTGGGCAGACCACACCACCCTCTGGAGAGTCCTGCGGCTCCGGGAGGTGCAGTTGCTGTACCAGGCAGTCATACAGCCCGATAGGATGCTCTAAATTGTGCATCTGTAAAAGTTTGCCTCCTGGGCCTCCTGAGTTTGAAGTAACGCTGTTGTGCCTTCTTCACCACACTGTCTGTGTGGGTGGACCATTTCAGTTTGTCCGTGATGTGTATGCCGAGGAACTTGAAGCTTTCCCACTGCGGTCCCGTCGATTTAACCTGTTGCTTCTACTCGGGACGCTTGCGTCCCAACTAGAGCTCTGGAAATGCAAATGCGCTACGCTAAATGCTAACAGTATTAGTTAAAACTCAAAAGTTCATTAAAATACACATGCAGGGTATCGAATTAAAGCTACACTCGTTGTGAATCCAGGCAACAAGTCAGATTTTTAAAATGCTTTTCGGCGAAAGCATGAGAAGCTATTATCTGATAGCATGCAACACCCCAAAAGACCCACAGGGGACGTAAACAAAATAATTAGCATTTCGGCGTTACACAAACCGCACAATAAAATAGAAAACATTCATTACCTTTCACCATCTTCTTTGTTGGCACTCCTAGATGTCCCATAAACACTATTTGGGTCTTTATTTCGATTAAATCGGTCCATATAAAGCCTAGATATCGTTATATGTAGACTGTGTGATAAACGAAAAAAACATCGTTTCAAAACGTAACGTCATTTTTAAAAATTCAAAAAGTCGACGATAAACTTTCACAAAACACTTCGAAATACGTTTGTAATGCAACTTTAGGTATTAGTAAACGTTAATAAGCGATAAAATTCATCAGGAGGCGATGTAAAGATCATTAGCTGTCCGTCTGGAAAAATGTCCGGCTAGAAACTCAACGAAAATATCCGGTCCTAGACCGGAGGAGATACGGTGCCCTGCATGTGTTTGACCAAGAAAAAACTCGAAGGGAAATGACAAGACTCTAGACACAGTGTGGAAGCTGTAGGTACTGCAACCTCAGTCAATTAATTGTGGTTCACCTTTATCAATGGGTTCAAGTAGCGCATGGATATATTTTCCCATTTTCAGTGATCAGTTTTTCCTGTGCTTTTCGATGTAAATGCCGTTCTGGTAAAGCCACAGCAGTGATTTAACCAGTTTTTTTAAACGTCTGAGTGTTTTCTATCCACACAGACTAAGCAAATGCATATACTATATTCCTGGCATGAGTAGCAGGGCGCTGAAATGTTGCGCGATTTTTAACAGAATGTTCAAAAAAGTAGAGGGTCGACTTAAGAGGTTAATAGGGGGTTGCTCCCTCTGCTGTTTCCCGGAGTCCACAATCAGCTCCTTTTGTTTTATTGACTTTGAGTGAGAGGTTATTTTCCTGGCACCACACTCCCAGGGCCCTCACCACCTCCTGTCTCGTCATTGTTGGTAATCAGGCCTATTACTGTTGTCGTCTGTAAACTTTATGATTTAGTTGGAGGCGTACTTGGCCACACAGTCATGGGTGAACAGGGAGTACAGGAGGGGTCTTTGCATGCACGCTTGTGGGGCCCCTGTGTTGAGGATCAGTGAAGTGGATATGTTGTTTCCTACCTTCACCTTTGGGGACAGCCTGTCAGGAAGTCCAGGACTTTGCACAGGGCGGGGTCAGACCCAGGGCCTCGAGCTTGATGATGAGCTTGGAGGGTACTATGGTGTTGAATGCTGAGCTATTGTCAATCAACAGCATTCTTACATAGGTATCCCTCTTGTCCAGACGGGAGTGGGCAGTGTGATGGTAATTTCATTGTCTGTGGATCTATTGGGGCGGTAAGTACATTTTAGTGGGTCTAGGGTGTCAGGTAAGGTAGATGTGATATGATCCTTGATTTGTCTCTCAAAGCACTTCATGATGACAGAAGTGAGTGCTACGGGGTGATAGTCAATCAATCAAATGTATTTATGAAGCCCTTTTTACTTCAGCTGATGTCACAAAGTGCTGTACAGAAACCCAGCCTAAAACCACAAACAGCAAGCAATGCAGGTCTAGAAGCACGGTTGCTAGGAAAAACTCCCTAGAAAGGCTGGAACCTAGGAAGAAACCTAGAGAGCAACCAGGCTATGAGGGGTGGCCAGTCCTCTTCTGGCTGTGCCAGGTGGAGTTTGGTGGCACAGTCGGTGGCACTGTGTTATCCTCAAAGCAGGCGAAAAAAGGTGTTTAGCTCATCTGGAAGCAAGACGTCGGCGCCCCTTTGTAGTCCGTGATTGTCTGTAGACCCTGCCACATACGTCTCGTGTCTGAGCTTTTTAATTGCGATTCCACTTTGACTCTGTACTGACGGTTTACCTTGATTGCCTTATGGAGGGCTTTACTACACTGTTTGTATTCAGCCATATTCCCAGTCACCTTACCATGGTTAACTTCTTCGAGATAGGGGGCGCTCTTTTAATTTTTGGATAAAAAACGTTCCCATTTTAAACAAAATATTTTGTCACGAAAAGATGCTCGACTATGCATGTAATTCACAGCTTTGGAAAGAAAAAACTCTGACGTTTCCAAAACTGCAAAGATATTATCTGTGAGTGTCCCAGAAATAATGCTACAGGCGAAACCAAGATGAAGTTTCATACAGGAAATGCCCCAGATTCTGAAGGCGCTGTGTTCCAATGTCTCCTTAAATGGCTGTGAATGCGCCAGGAATGAGCCTGCCCTTTCTGTCGTTTCTCCAAGGTGTCTGCATTATTGTGACGTATTTGTAGGCATATCATTGGAAGATTGACCATAAGAGACTACATTTACCAGGTGTCCGCCTGGTGTCCTGTGTCGAAATTATTGCGTAATCTTTAGGTCCATGCGCGTTCCATTTCTTCAGAAGAGAAAGTCAACTGCCACAAAGGATTTATCATCGATAGATATGTGAAAAACACCTTGAGGATTGATTCTAAACATCGTTTGCCATGTTTCTGTCGATATTATGGAGTTAATTTGGAAAAGAGTTTGCGTTTTAATGACTTAATTTGTTATTTTTTCTTTTTCTTTTTTTCTTACCCAAACGTGATGAACAAAACGGAGCGATTTGTCAACACAAATAATATTTTTGTAAAAACTGAACATTTGCTATCTAACTGAGAGTCTCCTCATTGAAAACATCTGAAGTTCTTCAAAGGTAAATGATTTTATTTGAATGCTTTTCTGGTTTTTGTGAAAATGTTGCCTGCTGAATGCTAGGCTTAATGCTATGCTAAATGCTACGCTAGCTATCAATACTGTTACACAAATGCTTGTTTTGCTATGGTTGAGAAGCATATTTTGAAAATCTGAGATGACAGTGTTGTTAACAAAAGGCTAAGCTTGAGAGCTAGCATATTGATTTCATTTGCGATTTTCATGAATAGTTAACGTTGCATTATGGTAATAGGCTTGAGGCTGTAGTCACGATCCCGGATCCGGGATGGCTCGACGCAAGAAGTTAAATGCGGTGGTTCACGCTTTCAGTTTTGCATGAATGCTGCGATCTATTCACGTTTTCTGGTTTGGGTAGGTGTTAATCGTCAGTGGGTACAACACCTATATATTTCCTGATAAACTCAGTCACGGTATCCGTGTATTTGTCAATGTTATTCTCAGAGGCTACCCGGAACATACAGTCCGAGTGATCAAAACAATCTTGAAGCATGGATTCCTATCAGGGCACAAGGCGAGACACAGATGCAGACACAGGAGGCAGATGGTTGGAGTCTTAGATGTTTATTGATCCAAAAAGGGGTAGCCAAGAGAATGGTCGTGGACAGGCAAAAGGTCAAAACCAGTTCAGAGTCCAGGAGGTACAGAGTGGCAGGCAGGCTTGAGGTCAAGGCAGGCAGGTGGTTAGAGTCCAGACACAGGCAAGGGTCAAAACCTGGGAGGAGTAGCAAAAAGAGAATAGAAAAGGCAGGAACATGGGAAAAACTCGCTGGTTGACTTGGACATACAAGACAAACTGGCACAGAGAGACAGAAACACAGGGATAAATACACTTAGGAAAACAAGCGACACCAGGATGGGTGGAGACCATCACAAGGACAGTTGAAACGGATCAGGGTGATTCCGATTGGTCAGACCAGCGTGGAACAGACCGCTTCATTGACAAATAACTAGGTTCATTGACAAACACAGAGATGGAACTTAGCTAGCTAGCAGGTGATTTCGGGCACTGATAAACAGTGTGTAGCTTGTGCTTTATTTACAATAGTTTTTATAGTACATGCCTACTTTATGTTCTCTCCTTGCTTGAAAAGTTTCAGCCAAATATCTCACTACTGTTTTTCTCAGGGGTGAAAGTATTTTTTCCCATCGGCTGTATTTTTCTTTTACTGTCCTGAGCATTAATGTCCAAGAATTCAAACTAGCATAATTCTGATCCCTATTTGTTGGTTAACCATTGACATAATTTGCTAGGCACATGAGTTTTTGTCATAGCTGTTATGGTTGGGGGCTATTGTAACATAATATTAAAATGACCATTTGCCAAGCAGCCAATTGATGAAAACAAGTGATCTTATTATACACATTTTATAAATTTATACAAATACTAACTTTAAATAGCCTTGGGGTAATAGTGCCATAGAAGTTGTAAAATATATATTGTCTGGTAAGACTATTCAAGATGTTCTGAAAGGAACCAAATGACCATGCACAAACCCGTGTTAAAGTAAATATTGGTTACTTAAATAAAAATATTTATTGCAAAATCATGACATATGTCTATGATATGAAGTTTCTTCAAAGACTATATATAAATTTTCAGAAATGTTAGTAAATGAGATTTTATTGTTTTAATTAAAGAACATATGAAAGAGATTGGTGTGTTTTTCACCATCTAATCATGGCATGGGTTTGTTCAATGACTGACATGTATTTGTTTAAAATCTATCGCTTGATTGTTTCATTTCAGAGACAAATAATCATGTTTTTTTGGGGCAAACCCTTGAGTTTAAAATGTTTTATCAATACAGTAATATGAGATCTGTATGTAATACATTGACATTTTAGTAATTTAGCAGGTGCTCTTATCCAGAGTGACCTAGGTGAGCATTACATTCCATCTAAACAATGGATATATAGTGTTAAGCTAATAATAAATACATCTGAGAACAGTCACATTTTTCACTGAGTCAGGTAATAATTGCAGTGTGAGTTTAATGATAATGAACATGGACCAAATCAAAATAAGAGAAGTGAATAACAAGGAAACATAAACAATACTACCTGATGACTGACAGAACAGAGTGCTAGATAAATGGAAAGTAATCAAGATATAATTGAAGTCCAGGTGTGACTGATGATGGGGCGCAGGTGTGCGTAATCAATCAATCAATCAATCAATTAATCAATCAATCAATCAATTAATCAATCAATCAATCAAATGTATTTATAAAGCCCTTTTTACTTCAGCCGATGTCACAAAGTGCTGTACAGAAACCGATCCCAAAACCCCAAACAGCAAGCAATGCAGATGTAGAAGCACGGTGGCTAGGAAAAACTCCCTAGAAAGGCCGGAACCTAGGAAGGTTTCCAGGTGTGCGTAATGATGGGTTGCCAGGACCGGTGGTTAGTAAACTGGCGATGTCGAGTGACTGAGTGGAGGAGCGGGAGTAGATGTGACATTCACACCCATAAGAAAACATTTCTAGTGAAAAAACACATATCTGAAAAAGTAGTTGATATAGTGTTTTGGAAGTAAATTACTCTTAAAATAATTCATAAAGATTAATGTTTTTGTCATTTTGTAGTTATGTGACAAAGACCTCCTTAGCAAAACCGTTTAAATGAATTACAGATTTCTTGATTTATTAATTCTAAGATTAATTCTGACTATTTTGAGGAAGTGATAGTGGCTACTATGTTTTTGCTTTGGAGGGACAAAACAACAGTAACTGCCAGGGTACTATATGCAAAATAACACCCACGTCGAACCACAACCCCAAGACCCAAATCTCGTTTTTCATAATGAGCACCAGAAAAACACATGCAGAATCTGTGTTTTCAGCCCCCCTTTAAAACCAAATAAATACATCCTAAAAACAGTGATTCTTCACTTCCTTGACCTCGTCTCTGCTGCTAGCTCTAATGGCATTTTATTTTACCACAGCTCAACCACACCATGGGGTCTGTCTGTGGCAGGCCGTATATTTCATTTCCTCCCCTCCAGTTAATGTCAAGTGAGCCTGATGGCTGGACTGCAGCTGAAGGCCTGGATTAAGAAAATATGGATTTAATCAGAGAGATCGGAGGCAGAACATGCCATATTCAAGGGTGTGAGGAAAGGTGCCCTTACCAGTAAGGCTAAGGACAAAGAATCCCCAGAGACCAGAGTGTAATCAGAACAGTGAAAGGCGTCCCCTTGCTTTAAAGCAGGGGCTGGAACTAGAGGTCGACCGATTTTTCAACGCCGATACCGATTATTGGAGAACCAAAAAAAAGCCGATACCGATTTAAAAAATACTTTAATGCAGGGAAATTTACATCAGGTTTACCTCATTTCTATCAGCATGATAAATGTGCAACCAGAGGGAAAAAATTGTAGACCACCTTTTACTCCACACACAGAGATGCGTACAAAACTCTCCGTCGCCTGGAGTGGTACTGGAGTGCCAAATCTAGGTCCAAGAGGCTTCTAAACAACTTCTACCAAAACTATTTTCATTTTTAAATTAGGTCTAACTGATTGAGAGTGAAGAGGTTTATTTAATTTAGAACAACAGTAGTGTAATGATGAGTTTGTGTTTTACCTATTTATCAGCGTTGGTGCTCATGTTAATTTTTGTTTTACCTTTATTTAACTAGGCAGGTCAGTTAAGAACAAACTCTTATTTTCAATGACGGTCTAGGAACAGTGGGTTAACTGCCTTGTTCAGGGGCAGAACAACAGATAATTGACCTTGTCAGCTCAGGGATTCGAGCTTTGGTTGGGCATCACATGTCTTATTGATGGCACGTTAAAATCGCCGACAACCAGTAAGGCAGCCTCTGGGTGTAGGTTTTCCTGCTTGTCAATAGCCTTTCGGCTACCTGCGCCTTGCAGGTTGATACCATTCTCTAACATTTTAGTTTGTAAAAATAAGCTGTTACAGGACTGTTTTATTTACTGTAACTCTTACTAATTACATTTGTGATTTGTTTCAGGAAACTAGGCATATGTCGCACGTCACTACTTCATAGGAGCGCCATTTGAACGTATATTTCTTTTTTTAATCAAAATGCGTTTTTGTCAGAAAAGCCTTCTGGAACATGTGAACTTTCATGTGCCTTTAACTTCTTGCGTCGAGCAATCCCGTATCCGGGAGCGTAATCATAGCCTCAAGCTCATTACCATAACGCAACGTTAACTATTCATGAAAATCGCAAAGGAAATTAAATAAATATATTGGCTCAATATAAATTAAATAAATATATTGGCTCCTTTTGTTAACAACACTGTCATCTCAGATTTTCAAAATATGCTTTTCAACCATAGCTACACAAGCATTTGTGTAAGAGTATTGATAGCTAGCATAGCATTAAGCCTGGCATTCAGCAGGCAACATTTTCACAAAAACATGAAAAGCATTCGAATAAAATCATTTACCTTTGAAGAACTTCGGATGTTTTCAATGAGGAGACTCTCAGTTAGATAGCAAATGTTCAGTTTTTCCAAAAATATTATTTGTGTAGGACAAATCGCTCCATTTTGTTCATCACGTTTGGCTAAGGAAAAACTTTTTTCCAAATTAACTCCATAATATCGACAGAAACATGGCAAACGTTGTTTAGAATCAATCCTCAAGGTGTTTTTCACATATCTATTCGATGATAAATCATTCGTGGCAGTTTGGTTTCTCCTCTGAACCAAATGGAAAAATGCACGCAGCTGGAGATTACGCAATAATTTCGACGGAGGACACCTGGTAAATGTAGTCTCTTATGGTCAATCTTCCAATGATATGCCTACAAATACGTCACAATGCTGCAGACACCTTGGGGAAACGACAGAAAGTGTAGGCTCATTCCTGGCGCATTCACAGCCATATAAGGAGACATTGGAACACAGCGCATTCAAAATCTGGGGCACTTCCTGTATGATATTTCATCTTGGTTTCGCCTGTAGCATTAGTTCTGTGGCACTCACAGACAATATCTTTGCAGTTTTGGAAACGTCAGAGTGTTTTCTTTCCAAAGCTGTCAATTATATGCATAGTCGAGCATCTTTCATGACAAAATATCTTGTTTAAAACGGGAACGTTTTTTTATCCAAAAATTAAAAGAGCGCCCCCTATATCGAAGAAGTTAAATAACAAACTTGTATGCCATCTGTAAATACCAATGAAAAATTACAATTACAAGCCTAGTTGGTTTAGCGTTTGAAAAACATTAGCTGTCTAGCTAACATTAGCTAACATTAGCTGGCTAGGTAGCCAACATTACGTGTATGATCTGTGTAGTAATATTAATCTTATCTCAGAACCATTTGTTTTGCTAGTTATAGCCTAATGTTAGCTTCATGCAGGGTAGTAACGTTATGAGTTGGGAATATAGTTCATTGTTTAGCTAGCTAGCTTCTTGTCTAAACAAAAGACTCCACAATGCAAGTAAATATTTAAATAGAATGTTTATAATGTTTGATGTCACTGCGACAACTGTCGATAGACAATTCGCTCTGGCTATCTACTCCAATTTCAGAGCACTCTCGTCTGTGTGCCAGAGCGCAGAATAAATGATACCTGTTGAATATGGCCGGTGTCAGTAAACGTTGGCAAAAAAAGTGTAATCAAATTGTTGCAAGCAGCACAGTTGCAGTCACCAACGCTCTGAATAACATAAAAACAGCCTAACCAGCTCTGCTAGGGCGAGTAAAATGGTCAGTGTTCTCTCATTTGTGTCTGGAAGTAGCTAGCAAGCTAGCCAACGTTAGCCAGTTAGCTTGGGTACTTGACTGCTGTTGTTAGGGTTAGAATGCTCGGATCAACCCTACTTTTCCGCCAGAGACGTCCAGTGTGTACTCTGAATGCCCCGAGAGTGAAATGCTCTGAATTTACAAATGGACAATCTGACAACGCTCTGAGATTTCACACTCTGGCATTCCAGATTAAATTTACGAACACACACATAGTATAAACCAGCCTTTAGTCTTGAAATCTGTGGTTGTTTAGTACATAGCCTCACATGTGAATCATTAAAGAGATGGGTGGGGCTAATGCTTAAAAGAGTGTGCCCAATGCTGAATGGGTGATGACAAAGAAGAGCTTCCCAGTAGGTACCAAAACTTTTTCTCAAAAGTAATGTTACAAGTTTATCAACTTTCAAAGCAGAATTACTTTCCCATTGTTCCTCAACTGTAGTGTATGATATACCATTTTCTCGCTCGGAGTGTCGATTTTTATCCAATGTATAAAACACCATTTCAAATTTTGCTACATTAGACCGAATCGAGTCCGTTGGTCACATTTATTGTAATGAAAACATGCTATGTGTTGCAGTAGGCCTTTAGAATAATACAAAGCATATCCTTGACTCTATCCAAGTTGATGGGAGGGAAACAAACGATGCTAGTCAGCCTGCACAGCCGGCCCATCGAAACTGTACCGAAACTAATTTCACACATAATAAGAGTTACCTTATAGGCAAGATTAAATTGACAATAATAGTAATCTGATCTAACTGATTAGGCCTATCAATTGTCAAATTGTACATGAAGAGATGAGCACATCTTGTAATTGACAGATTCAGGGAAAGGAACATCGATTTATCAAATCCTCCTGAGTCACATGCAGGTAAAACTTTTGGATTTCCCTATAGTATCTGGAAGAGCATATTCTGCAGTTTCTTTGACACTTTGTCAAATAACTCTCAAAATTCAGGTGCAGTACTATTTCCAAATTTCACTTTTTCCAAGAATATATGTCCTGTCCATGCATTCAGCACATGACCACTCGCACAGCAGCATTGTTCTGGCTACAAAGCAAAAACGAGTAACATAATAAACTTACAATTAAAATATGCTTTTCTGTCGGCAATGGATGAATGGGTAGCGGTTTTGAGACTGTGGACTTCTAGTACTTTGACGAATTATACAAAACATATCCTTGGCTCTATCTAAATAAATAACTATTGTTTTATATATATATATATTTATATATATATATATATATATATATATATATATATATATAAAACAATAGTATATATATATATATATTTGTGTGTGTGTATATGTGTATATATATAAAAGAAGCACTTCATGATTGTGTCCCACTTGTTGTTGATTCTTCACAAAAAAATACAGTTTTATATCTTTTGTTTGAAGCCTGAAATGTGGCAAAAGGTCGCAAAGTTCAAGGGGGCCGAATACTTTCGCAAGGCACTGTATATACACACACACATATATATATATATATATATAAAACAATAGTTATTGATTTAGATAGAGCCAATGATATGTTTTGTATAATTCTTCAAAGTACTAGAAGTCCACAGTCTCAAAACCGCTACCCATATATATAAATACCCATATATATATATATGTATGTGTATGTTAATGTATTTCCACAAATATTTATTCATTAAATTAATAGTTTATGCACTATTTATCAAGCGTTTATTTATCAAGAATGTTTGCGCACACTTATATGTTGAAATCATGCTTGTAATGTCGTCAGTAGGCTAAAGTAAACTGCTTCAGAGGGGAGGGGCAGGTACCCTACACATACATGCACACCCACTAGGAAAGATTTCCTGCTGACAGGCAGAGGATATTAGTGGATGATATTGCCACATCTTCAATCTAAGCCTAAAAGAAAGTGTGTGCCCTCAAGCCTGGAGGGAAGCAAAAGTCCTTCCGCTATCCAAGAATCGTAAAGCCCCTTTACTGGCTCAAACAGCCGACCAATCAGCCTGTTACCAACCCTTAGTAAACTTTAGGAAAAAAATGTGTTTGACCAGATATAAAGCTATTTTACAGTAAACAAATTGACAACAGACTTTCAGCACGCTTCAGCACGCTTATAGGGAAGCTTACAGTTGGCACTGTGCGTTCGGGCAGGTTGCGTTCTCCTTGCATCCGCCAAAACCAGATCTGTGGGTCAGACAGTTAAGCATGATTCACTCCAGAAAACGTGTTTCCACTGCTCCAGAGTCCAATGGCAGCAAGCGAGCTTTACACGACTCTAGCCGACGCTTGGCATTGCGCATGGTGATCTTAGGCTTGTGTGTGGCTGCCTGGCCATGGAAACCCATTTCATGAAGCTGCCGATGAACAGTTCTTATGCTGACATTCCTTCCAGAGGCAGTTTGGGACATGGTAGTGAGTGTTGCAAACAAGGACAGATTCGTTTTTTACACGCTATGCACTTCGGCACTCGGCGGTCCCGTTCTATGAGCTTGTGTGGCCTACCGCTTCGGGACTGTTGCTCCTAGACTTTCCACTTCACAATAACAGCACTTACATTTGACCGGGGCAGCTCTAGCAGGGCAGAAATTTGACAAATTGACTTGTTGGAAAGGTGGCATCCTATAGCAGGTGCCACGTTGAAAGTCACTGAGCTCTTCAGTAACGCCTTTATACTGCCAATGATTGTCTATGGAGATTGCATGTCTGTGTGCTAGATTTTGTACACTGGTCAGTAACAGGTGTGGCTGAAATAGCTGAATCCACTAATTTGAAGGAGTGACCACATACTTTTGTACATATAGTGCATTTGTCAGTCGTATTGCTCAGGGATAAAAGCTGTTCAGGAGCCTGTTGGTGTCAGACTTGATGCACCGGTACCTCTTGCTGTGCGGCAGCAGAGAAAATAGTCTATAACTGTTACAGGAATTAAATTCCTCTGTTTTAATACCCAATTCAAATTAAACACTGTCAATTCATAACAATTTGTAAGACCCTTATTTGTATAAAATGGACAGAGACCAGTCTTTGAAATCAACCAGCTGTGTTTATTCTCGTGAGTACTGCCCATGATACATTTTATCACAGGTTATAAACTGAAAATGACGTCAGCGTTTTCTAAACTGTTCCGTCTCTTCTTGACACTGGTACAAAGGCTGTATAGTTCTCAAGCCTTCCCACATCGTCTAGAGCCAAGGTCAGCCTGTGTAGATAAGCATTCTAGCCAGTCTGGCGATATAGTTCATTCATTTCTACCAAGGAACAGACAGTCATTGTTCTAATTCTTGATTATATTTACACACATTATATTCAGTACTAGGATTAAAAAGAAAATTCATACATATACATTAACATAATAGTATTCTGATTAGTCAGTCCTGATTTGAAATGTATACATAATTAGTCATTATTGATAAAAATTCCCTTAACAATAACTTGGGTGGATGTAGTCTTCTCTTCATACCGCCTGATATAGAGGTTCTGGATGGCAGGGAACACGCCCTGGAATAACTTTGGGGCCCGCGGCCTTGCGGGTGTTGGCCTGATTTTAAAGACCCTTCTCACGTCGGCCTTAGAGAGTGAGATCACACAATCCTCCGCTTTGGTGATGGCCCTCACACAATGTTGTTGTCAAAGAATGCATAAAATGCATGGAGTTCGTCTGGTAGAGAAGCATTGTTGGGCAGATCACGGTTGGGTCTTCCTTTGTAATCCGTAATGGACTGTAGTCCCTGCCACATGCGGCGGGCGTAGGAGCTTGTGTAATATGATTTCACCTTTTTCCTATATTGATCTTTTGCTCATTTGATGACTCTGCGTAGGTCATAGCGGGACTTCTTGTACTTATTCCTGTCCTCGGCCGTAGCATCAGGGCAGTCTACGATAGCTCTGTGTGCGGTAGGCCTGTTCTTTAGTTTAGTGCCAAGCTCTATGTTAATCCAGGGCTTTTGATTGGGGAACCAGCGAACCCTCACCGTGGGTACAACGTTGCCGATGCATTTTCTAATGAAGCCGGTGACTGAGGTAGTTAGCTCATCAATGTTATCTGCGGAGTCTCTAAACATATTCCATCAGTGGTAGCAAAGCAGTCCTGTATCATAACCTCTGATTCTGGTGACCGTTTCTCAACGGAGCGAATCACGGGTACTTCCTGTTTCCGCAGAAGCTGAAACAGGAAGCAAGAGTATGGAGTCATGATCTGATTTGATTTGCTGAATGGCGGACGAGGGACTTTATCACCCCTAGTACCGTTGGAGACGTGTTGATGGAAGTTGTGCATCACGTGTCTTATTGATGGCAAGTTAAAATCGCCGGCAACCAGAAAGGCAGCCTCTGGGTGTAGGTTTTCCTGCTTGTCAATAGCCTTGTACAGTTTGTTAAGCGCCAGCTTGTTATTTTTATTGTCCTGAGGTGGAATGTAGCAGTCACGATAACAGCTGAAAACTCCCTCAGGAGGTAGAAATATTGGCATTTGACCATCATGTATTCCATGACAGGTGAACAGTGTGTCGACACTTCCACCGCGCTGGAAGTAGCACATCAGTTGGTGTTGATGAAGAGGCATATTGAGAAAGAAGAATATTGCAGTTCCGATATTCACGTTCGTAGCAAATCTTGCCTCTAATGCCGCCATTTCCTCTTGTGCAGCCCAGAATTGGGTCGGAATTACAGCCCAGGGCAGATGAGTCAAATTAGATGCCGGAATTGGGATAAGTAACTGCCGATCTGATGTTCAAAAGTTATTGTAGGTTGTAAGAAATAATAGCAGACAGATGTCGTGAAAATAGAGTAAAATTAAACTACAAAATAATCACAAAATAGCAAAGTTGGAGCTTGCAAAACAGCGGCCATCCAGTATGGCGCAATCTATTTACACCAGGATCCGCCGGTGTAACTGCTAAACTGCTGGTTGACTGTACACTGTACTGCATGATTGTACCGGGTTTACTAACACGTTAGTTCTAGTAGCTATGCTGACTATGATGTTAGCTAATATGATGACAATGATGTAGGCAGTGTGTATCGGTTATGATATGAAGGTTAGGTTTGGAAAGTTTTTTTTGCCTGGTCACAGACAGCTGATGTGTTGTGCACTGAGGTCCGCAAGCGAAGGGAAAAGATTAGGACAGGAGATCACGTAGATGCGTAGAAGGAATTAGAAGGAATTATACATCGATCAAAGGGATGCCTAGTTAAATAAAGTTTTTAAAAAAAAATCATGCTTTTGTATGTGGCTGCTATGAAAGTGAAGTGTGTTTACGTGTGATCAGGGCTGTGTTCATTCCGCTGATTCTGTTTGTCCAATAGAAACTCGTTTGCAACTGTTAGAAAAGTGATTACACCCCAGATTCTGCTAGATGCAGGCAAGTGTGTGCAACACGGTATTGAATGTGTCAATGTCTGTCACCTTTATTACTCAAATTTTTCTCGACCTGTGCACCTACGTTGTCAACTTTAATTCATAAGCTAGGTTGTAGCAACCTCATGGTAGGCATAGGGAAATGTTGAGTGTCATGTAGTAGCCTAAACCTATCGAGGTTACATTGAGCTGGTTGAATGGAATATGAATGACAGTCATCCAATATGTTGTAATTTAAAAAAAAAGCCATTATCATTTAAAAAAAATATTGTCCTCCCACATCTTAAACATAACGGACCCCCACTGGTGTTCAGTCATATCAAAGCCCAGGGGGAAATTCGACAGGCCAACAAAGAGGCTCTGAAAGTAACCACTCTAGGGAAGAAACGGAGGAGATAATTAGAGGTGGCACTCTTTATCCTGCCAAGGTCACTTCAAATGTGAATGTATTATGGAGTGGTCAAGAAACAAGACCGGTCTCTTGAAGGTTAGCAGCAGCAACAAGGGACCCAGAAAACCAATTTTTCTCATCACAAAAAAGTTAAATGACTGAAGTATTCGGAGACACCAGATGTTAGGATAGCAAGTTATGCAATACTTTGCACTGAATGTGCTGCTGTTGCCATTAGGTTGTCAGCTTTGCCTCAAGGTGAATAAGAGAATTAAATAACCTATTGTTTCATCAGTCTTCTATGGCATGCATAATACACGCTGTCATAAGCCTATAGATATGGTTTATCTACTCATTATGCATTTTGACCAACTGTCCTTCAATGACAATAGACTTGGCAATAATCTTCCCTCTATCTTTCCTACTCCAATAGTTGTGGATTTTCAGTTGCCCTTTTTGTTGCTGTTTTTTAAGGTGATTTATGCCTTTTCTGTTTTTGCTTGCACTGCATATGCTTATTTTGTATTTTAACAGTGTCGCAATGTTTATCACAGTGCATGTGTGTGTGGCAGGTGCATATACTGTATGTATGTGTGCTCTCGCAGGGGTTTCCTGTCCTCTCCTCCCTGACACTGATGCTTATTATAGGGTGCTGGAGCTCATGGGCGACTCAGCCATTCACAGCCCCCTGTCAGAGCTGCCAGCCTGGGGGTAGATTTACTGGGCCCCTCTTCACCCCTCTACTCTACACAGTCATTGCAGCCTTCCAGCACAGCCATCTAGGTGATATTAATGTGGTATTGATCCCAGGGCCCCGGCAAGTCCATTTCACTTAGATTTCATCCACAATGTGAGCTGGCAGCTTGATGTAGGAGTATGAATTAGCCACCGAAGGGGCCGTGAGTGGCTGTTTGGGGCCTTGGCGAGCCAGTCGCCCAAGAACTCCAGCACCCTGGTAGGGACCAGGTTAGCTCTTTGCTAACGTGAATGCATTTGGGTATGACAAGGTAGATGTCTTTCTGTGTAGTATGATTCCTTAGAAAAGCATGTTTAGAGATTAATAGAATATTCTAAAATAATCACAGACAAGGCACTCTAATGTCTTTGAAAAGTACTACTTTGGACAACTCATTAAAATAGTTTTAGTTGTAGATGGTGGAGAACTCAATAACATTATGGTAATATATGCATACATACTAAAAGTGTGCTGCTCATTATCCTACAATTATTGATAAGGTAATCAACTTAGTTATTTGATACATTCCACCATCTGCTTCACAGCCAAAATAATGCCAGTGGTGGAACAACTCAATTGTCTTACTTGAGTGAAAATACAGATACCATAATAGAAAATTACTCAAGTAAAAGTGAAAGTCGACCAGTAAAATACTTCTTCAGGAAAAGTCTAAAAGTATTTGGTTTTAAATATACTTAAGTATTAAGAGTAAATGTAATGGCTAAATGGCTAAAATACATATAACAAATATAAATAATTTCTAATTCCTTATATTAGGTGAACCAGACAGCTCAATCTTCTTGTAAATTTATGGATAGCCAGGGGCACACTCCCAACACCCAGACGTAATTTACAAATAAAGCATTTGTGTTTGGTGAGTCCACCAGATCAGAGGCAGTAGGATGACAAGGGATGTTCTCTTGATAAGTATGTGAATTGTGACGATTTGTGATGGTTTGTGACCATTTTGCTAAGCATTCAAAATGTAACTACTACTTTTGGGTAGTAGTTGTCAGGGAAAATGTATGGAGTAAAAAGTACATTTATTTTCTTTAGCAATGTAGTGAAGTAAAAGTAAAAGTTGTCAAAAATTATAAATAGTAAAGTACAGATACTCAAAAAAACAAATTAAGAACTGTATACCACTGAATAATACCCATTCTCCATCCTCCAACAGAGGAAACATCCCTCATCTAAAATACACAAGATCTGTGTTTCTCTCCCTGAAGCAGAAAAAGAGCAAGACAGATGCTTCTTGTGCTACTACTTCTCACCCCTACCTAGAGGGAAGAGACTCTCGCCTGTGTTTATTTTTAGCATATTGGCAGATTTTATAAAAATATTATACTGCAGTTTTTTCCCTTTATAAATCATCTAATATATTCTGATTCTTGACCGTGATCAGCGTTGTGGCTCGCCCTCATGTATGTACAGGTCAGTAAGGTCACAGAAAGGTCAAATACCAGTGTTGCAAGATCATGTTATGATATTGTCTGGGGTACAGAGCTGCCCTTTAACATTCTGTATTGAGATACCGCCACAGGGAAATATGAAATCGACACAGTCTCTTGAGACAAAACAGCTACTCGAGGCCTTTCTGTGTGATGGATGCAGGCTTGACATGCCTTGACATGGAACCCTGGTCTCTCTGGGGGCAGGTGGTATTTCTGGTTGGGCCAGTCCCTGTGGGCAGTGCTAAACACATAGTATTCTCTATGATATTCCATCTCCACAGGCATTGGGTGCAACGGCAAGATTTGAGATGTGTGGAGTGAACTTGGCCTAAGATCTGTTAATGCTTCTCTCTCTCACTATCCCTCTCACTCCCTCTCCTGTATAAGAGTTGGTGGGGACTGGGGACTGTGCAAGGGACAGAGGGGTGCCACCCAGTGTGACAGCCGGCTGTGGCTGTTGATGGGCAAGTCATGGCTGGTTCGTGGCTCCAAGTGCCAGCTGGGAGTAACCTCTCTCAACCTCCAACTGGTTGAGAACTGGGAATGGGAAAGAGGCGAATTCAAGGCAATGTGTCACTTGTAGTGTGCTAGATTTGCCCACGTATGACTGAGAAAACATGCTAGAAACTTTAGATATGGATCTGTTTCAACCCCCATCTTCGGCGCATCCAGCATAGTGTTTATAACCAGCCACAATAAGGTAAGTACAAATGGACCATGTATGTGTTGAATTGAGGTGCTTAACACAAATAAAGAGTGGAAAAGGACATTAAATACGTAAAGGGAGTGTGAGAACAGAGCGAGCACGAGCAGCTTTGTTCACAGCCAGGTATTGAAGGGAGACCGAACGAAGGGAGGTCTATCGATTTCACATGCAGGCTGTCAGATGCAGCTTATTGGCTTCCCCTTGAGCCTCTCTCTTTCTATCCTATGTCCTCCTGACAAAATCCTCCTAACTTTGGCATCATTCCTCTATCAATCAGAGTAGCCTAGCGGTAGGTAGGGCCAGTAACTGAAAGGTTGCTGGTTTGAAACCCTGAGCCGACAAGGTATAAAAATCTGCCTTTCTGCCCTTAAGCAAGGCAGTTAACCCCCAACAACAACTGTTCCCCGGGCGCTGATGACCTTGATTAAGGCAGCCCCCTAAACCACTCTGATTCAGAGGGTTAAATGCCGAAGACACATTTTGGTTTAATTACTTCAGTTG
Organism: Oncorhynchus nerka; assembly: GCF_034236695.1. NCBI lineage: Eukaryota > Metazoa > Chordata > Actinopteri > Salmoniformes > Salmonidae > Oncorhynchus > Oncorhynchus nerka. The sequence continues at coordinate 31,416,555 of NC_088398.1, forward strand.
TGCAACTGACCAGGTATCCTTTCTCCCCTTGGGTACACATGTAACAACCTGCTTTTTAGTTTGGTTTCGAATTGGGTATAGGTAGTGTGAAAACATTGGTTATTGATGTGTTCATAAATGTTCATGTGACACATTACGAAGTGCCGTTTTCTTTTCACAATGTCGTAGTCTTGCCTGAAGCACAGGAGGATTTCAGACCATATCTCTGTCCGAACTTGAACTTTTGTGATGCGCTTGTTAGTGACACAAATCAAGAAGGAAAGGGTCTAACTGGGAGCATCTGGTGTCCTGTATCTATCCATCAGCGGTAATGTACAGATGTAGGCAGCGATAAGGCACACGCTCAATCGTGCCCTTTCATAAGACACTATGCCATTCATGCCTCCAGCAAGCTCATGATCAATAGATCAGAAGGTGCCCACATGGCATGCCCCAATGGCCCACTCTCTCTATATTTCTCTCATGTCTCTATCTGGACAGCAGCCAGGTCCTTGATGTAGGCTGGTGGAACTGTGGCAGTATAGTGTTAGTGTCTCACATTAGCACAAAGCCCCTAAGAATGCAGGAACACCCCTGTCCTGCGGCCCACAGGGTGCTGTTGACAAAGGGATTGGTCCACAAGGACAAACGGAAGATTATGAGAGTGTGTGTGTGTGTTTTGATATTAGTCATGTCATTTGTAGGCAGAATTATTCCCACCGGAGTGTATGGAAATATTTGGGGAACTCCGTGGGACAATGTGAGCATGTGAATCATTATAAGACATTTCGGCTTAGTAAATGTTTGGGTTAGCCTTTGGTTGGCTTTATTTGAAGAATATGTGAGTAATTTGCACACTAACAAAATGACATACCACATGGTCAACCACATTTGCCTGCAGAAACACTAGGCCTAAAGTAACCAGCACAGGAGTCTGCTGAGGGGATAATGGCTGGAACGGAGCAAATGGAATGGCATGTAACCATGTATTTGATACCATTCCGCTCCATATTTCATTACCACAAGCCCCCCCCCCAATTAAGGTGCCACCAACCTCCTGGGGTAACCTGTCTCTGTAGTCCATCTCAAAGGGTGGTAACAGTCTCAGATCAGTGTGTGACAATGGCCTGCCTTTTCCCCAGAGAAAAGCCCTCTGTCTTTCCCTTTTGTCTGTTTGTTAATTGCGCCATCTGACCAATCAGCTTAGGCCCGGATTATGCATGGAGGTAGGCGGATCACAGGGGAAAGGAGAGAAGGCATTAGAGGGAGAATGGTGGTTAATATGGGTCTTAGTGTGCTTAGGTATGGTATCATGTGACCCTGACACAGCTGACAATGGAAGCCTGTTGATGCTGCTGAGTTCTGCATTGAGGCTTTCTTATAATAGGCTTTAGGCTTTACCTCAGATAACTGTTCACACACAGTCCGAGAGTAGCCCTCTCTCTCTTAGTCTCTCGTTTTCTCAAATTCTCATAATTAGTTTTTACCTAATTGGAGTATGGTAATATTTTGCTGTACTACACCCCAAGGTATTTTAGCAGTGCTCTAAAGTGTTTGGCACAGAGGCGCGCGCGTGTGCACACAGACATGCACACGTATGTACCCACGCACGCACCACAAGTACACACACACACACACACGCACCTTTTGAGATATTTTGGGGGAATGTAATTAATGTTCTCATTTGTTAATGTGAATGAGCTGAAGGCAGAATTTAAAGCATGATACCCATGGGGCTTCTGCTGGGGAAGGGAGAATCTCAATCTCTGTCTCTCCTGTTTTGAGAGGATTAAGGTGGTGCTATTGGTTTGGCTTGAGATCCAGACAAAAAGAGGACTAGAGGTCATTTCCCAAAACAGACACATTACCATATTTCTAGTATCTCTAGAGTACAGTTTTTCCAGTATTTATTGTGGAATATTAGTCTGATCCACATGTCATAGTAATATGATCCATACAGCCTCTGATCCACCTCTATAAGTCAAGCTGTAAAAACGGACCTTTAGACAGGATATGGCATTAAGCCAGTCTGAATAATAATGGCCCGTGTAGAAGGTTTATTCAAACACAGAGTTTGTGTCCCCACATCACGCTATCCTCATCTAATGTACTGTACACGGATTCCCATCTCTTTATTTACATTTTACATGAGAGGGAGGCAAACAATTTAGGAGCCTGATAATTGTTTGACTCATTAACGCATGACTCTCGGGCTGCCGAGTGGCGCAGCGTTTTAACCAGTCCCTGGTTCAAATCCTGTAGAGTGTGGTGCCCTGAGAGAGATTTCCATGACTGATCTGTTAAATCCCCTAACTAGCCTTATCCCTTCAGAGGACCTGTAGAGTGTGGTGCCCTGACAGTCACCTCTGAAGTAATTGGGCCAGAACAGACCACAACACCATTCAGACAGGAATGTGTTTTTGTGGCTGCCTGGCTAACTTGGCTTTATTCACTGTCTGTATGTGCTGTACAGGAAAATGGAAAATGTCCTTCCAGACGATTTAATTCCTTCCCCCTGAGCCGAAACGGAATAGGGAGGCTGAGTCTGACTCTGAGTTGATATGTCGGTGAGAAGGTGGGTTTGGAGGGTGGTGGTAATGGGTGGGGGAAGGAAGGGGAGGGGGAGCATGAATGGTCGGCTTAGCCTGTCATTACACTGCAGGGGCAGGATTAACTTGGGCAAGTTTTACCTCCAATGACGGGCGCTCCCTGGGCCTCACTCCATTGGCTACCGTATCATTGTGGTAATTAGAATGCCGATTTCCTGTGGGGCTAGCTAGCTAGGTTCCTGGCTGGGTAGCAGGCCTATTCAGTAGTGAGACAACAGTCCTCGGGATTTAGCCCAGTCCAGTGAGCCCCAATGGCGCCAGAGATTCTGCTGCTGAAGTATTTAAGTATTTCTGTCTGGGGGATTTGGACCTGAAACACAAACTGGAGTGATATTCTGAAGCCATTCTTTTCACTTAGTATGTGACAAATGTCTGGGTCTGACTCTGTCTCCGAGCATGGATGTCTGAGTATGTGTTGGTAAAGAATGAGTTAGTGTGAAGAAGTGTGTGAGGAAGAGTCTCACACATGCTAATAGTCTCGTGCTGTCAGGGGATTTGTCATGAGGTTACGCAGGTTGACAGGAAGCCTGTCTTAGTTTCTACAGTGCTGTTGAACTGATGAAATACAGGAGTCCAGCGTACATTATTTATCTTGGTCCTTTATCCCCACATTTTGTCTATGCCCCTCCATCTCTTTCTCTCTTTCTTTCTCTGCCTTTCACACTTGTGCTCTCTCTTCTCTTCTCTTCTTCTCTCTCCTGTCTCCTGTCTCCTGTCTGTCTGTGGAAAATATGCCCCAGTGTTTTGGCGAAGGGGTTAGCATCAGATGGAAGGGGTGTTTTCCCTAAGGCTACAAGGTAAAAAACACACACGTTGAGTTTGAAAGCCCCACTACAAAGTCATAACTCCACTCCCTTAGGCTATGGGAGAGGGTGACTTCATTAGCCAGCTCTAGCATCACATTAACTTGATTACACTAACTGAGTTTAGATGGTGACATTGGTACTGAGGACACAGCTTACACCTGGAGCTATTGTTTTAATGTGTGTATACTGTGTATGTGTGTGTTCGCGTGGCAGTGCTTGAGGGAGGTCTGACACCTGGGACGTTGGCGTCTCTGTAATCAGTGAGGTTTTATGATCTACAACATAATGAGCAGGTATCAGTCTGGGAACCCTCTAATTACACTGAGACTGATGGGGGTAATACTCCTGACATGCACACGAGCATATGCACACACACACACACACTTACTTGCTTATGGTTTTCCATCAATGTTGATGTTGACGTTGCTCCTGATTGTTGTGGGGGGCTTTCTTTGTGCCATTGTATGTGGCTGTGCAGGCCAATTCGAGAGCCACAGGTTTGCCACATGAGGGACAGGTGAATTTTATACCAGAGAGGGGTGCCCCTGCTGCACACTGATCCCGTTATGCTCACCGTTCAATTCTCCTCTCTGCGATTGTGTCCTGGAGGTGTGTGACACCCAGGTGGCAGGTGGAATGCCAGGTATGGCGGTTGTTGTTGCCAGGCACTCCATGTTTACAGGCTGGATCTCACAACACTTCAGGAGGGTCTTGCTGTAGTCCTTTAAGTGTTTTTCTTTTGTCCCCCGGCAGACCTCTGTCCATTTTCCAGGTGGCCATAGAGGATCTGCTGGTGAATGTGGATCATATGCCTCAGCAAATGCAGGTGTCTCTGAGCAAGAAACGCTTCAATGCTCATGGTTCGGGTTTGTCTGTTGATATAGGGTACCTTGTCCTCCTATGATAGGCCCAGGATCCGTTGAAGGCACCGGGTGTTAAAACTTGTTTGGGATAGGGGGCAGCATTTTCACTTTTGGATAAATAGGGTGCCCAGAGTTAACTGCCTCCTACTCAGTCCCAGATGCTAATATATGCTTATTATTAGTATTGGATAGAAAACCCTCTGACGTTTCTAAAACTTTTTGAATGATGTCTGTGAGTATAACAGAACTCATATGGCAGGCAAAAACCTGAGAAAAACGCCGTTCTCAGATTATGCTTTTTCCGTAAAGTTTTTCTGAAATCTGACACAGCGGTTGCATTAAGGAGAAGTGTATCTAAAGTTTCATGTATAATAGTTGTATTTTCGTCAACACTCACAGAGTATTTCTGTGAATTCATGTGGCTCTCTGCAATATCACTGCATGTTTTGGAACTACTGAACGTAACAATGCCAATGTAAAATAAGATTTTTGGATATAAATATGAACTTTACTGAACAAAACATACAGTGCCTTGCGAAAGTATTCGGCCCCCTTGAACTTTGCGACCTTTTGCCACATTTCAGGCTTCAAACATAAAGATATAAAACTGTATTTTTTTGTGAAGAATCAACAACAAGTGGGACACAATCATGAAGTGGAACGACATTTATTGGATATTTCAAACTTTTTTAACAAATCAAAAACGGAAAAATTGGGCGTGCAAAATTATTCAGCCCCCTTAAGTTAATACTTTGTAGCGCCACCTTTTGCTGCGATTACAGCTGTAAGTCGCTTGGGGTATGTCTCTATCAGTTTTGCACATCGAGAGACTGAAATTTTTTCACATTCCTCCTTGCAAAACAGCTCGAGCTCAGTGAGGTTGGATGGAGAGCATTTGTGAACAGCAGTTTTCAGTTCATTCCACAGATTCTCGATTGGATTCAGGTCTGGACTTTGACTTGGCCATTCTAACACCTGGATATGTTTATTTTTGAACCATTCCATTGTAGATTTTGCTTTATGTTTTGGATCATTGTCTTGTTGGAAGACAAATCTCCGTCCAGTCTCAGGTCTTTTGCAGACTCCATCAGGTTTTCTTCCAGAATGGTCCTGTATTTGGCTCCATCCATCTTCCCATCAATTTGAACCATCTTCCCTGTCCCTGCTGAAGAAAAGCAGGCCCAAACCATGATGCTGCCACCACCATGTTTGACAGTGGGGATGGTGTGTTCAGGGTGATGAGCTGTGTTGCTTTTACGCCAAACATAACGTTTTGCATTGTTGCCAAAAAGTTCAATTTTGGTTTTATCTGACCAGAGCACCTTCTTCCACATGTTTGGTGTGTCTCCCAGGTGGCTTGTGGCAAACTTTAAACGACACTTTTTATGGATATCTTTAAGAAATGGCTTTCTTCTTGCCACTCTTCCATAAAGGCCAGATTTGTGCAATATACGACTGATTGTTGTCCTATGGACAGAGTCTCCCACCTCAGCTGTAGATCTCTGCAGTTCATCCAGAGTGATCATGGGCCTCTTGGCTGCATCTCTGATCAGTCTTCTCCTTGTATGAGCTGAAAGTTTAGAGGGACGGCCAGGTCTTGGTAGATTTGCAGTGGTCTGATACTCCTTCCATTTCAATATTATCGCTTGCACAGTGCTCCTTGGGATGTTTAAAGCTTGGGAAATCTTTTTGTATCCAAATCCGGCTTTAAACTTCTTCACAACACTATCTCGGACCTGCCTAGTGTGTTCCTTGTTCTTCATGATGCTCTCTGCGCTTTTAACGGACCTCTGAGACTATCACAGTTGCAGGTGCATTTATACGGAGACTTGATTACACACAGGTGGATTGTATTTATCATCATTAGTCATTTAGGTCAACATTGGATCAATCAGAGATCCTCACTGAACTTCTGTAGAGAGTTTGCTGCACTGAAAGTAAAGTGGCTGAATAATTTTGCACGCCCAATTTTTCAGTTTTTGATTTGTTAAAAAAGTTTGAAATATCCAATAAATGTCTTTCCACTTCATGATTGTGTCCCACTTGTTGTTGTTTCTTCACAAAAAAAATACAGTTATATATACTTATGTTTGAAGCCTGAAATGTGGCAAAAGGTCGCAAAGTTCAAGGGGGCCGAATACTTTCGCAAGGCACTGTACATGTATTGTGTACTTGAAGTCCTATGAGTGTCATCTGATGAAGATCATCAAAGGTTAGTGATTCATTTTCTCTCTATTTGTGCTTTTTATGACTCTTTGGCTGGAAAAATGGCTGGGTTTTTCTGTGAGTTGGTGGTGACCTAACATAATCGTTTGTGGAGGTTTCGCTGAATAGGATTTTTGAAATCGGACACGGTGGCTGGATTAATGACAATTTTATCTTTAAAATGGTGCCTAAAACTTGTATGTTTGAGAAATTTGATTTATGAGATTTCTGTTGATTTGTATTTGGCGCCCTGCAATTTAATTGGCTGTTGGTGAGGGGTTCCGCTAGCGGAACGGGGGTTCTAGACAGTTTAAAGGCCTCAAGGATGTTAACTTCTTATGACGGTAGCGTCCCACCTGGCCAACATCCGGTGAATTTGCAGAGCGCGAAATTCAAACTACAGAATTATAAATATTTAACTTTCATAAAATCACAAGTGTAATACATCAAAATAAAGCTTAACTTCCTGTTTATCCAGCCGCTGTGTCAGATTTCAAAAAGGCTTTGCGGCGAAAGCACACCATGTGATTATCTGAGGACAGCGCCCCGCATACAAAACCATGAAAAGCATATTTCAACTAGGCAGGTTAGACACGAAAGTCAGAAATAGCGATATAATAACTGCCTTACCTTTGATGATCTTCTTCTGTTGGCACTCCAAAAGGTCCCAGTTACATCACAAATGGTCCTTTTGTTTGATAATGTCCTAATTTATATCCATAAAAACTCAGTTTAGCTGGCGCGTTTCAGTCAATAATCCACCCAGTTTCCCTCCATCAAAATCCATACAAAATTAATCCCAAACATTACTAATAGACTTTTCCAAACGTTTATAATCAAACCTTTACGTACCCTAATACGTAAATAAACGATCAAATTTAAGACGGAGAATCGTTATTGTCTTTACCGGAGAAAAATACCAAAGAACGCGCTCTCATTCACGCGCTTGGAAACACTACAGCCAAAATGGGAGCCACCTATAAAAACTACAATTTCTGGCTAATTTTTCCAAAAACCAGCCTGCAACTCTTTCTAAAGACTGTTGACATCAAGTGGAAGCCCTAGGAACTGCAATCTGGGAGGACTTCGCCTTATAATTAAAGTGACAGCCATTGAAAATAGTGGTAGGCTGAACTTTTTTGGGGGGAGATGGTTTGTCCTTGGAGTTCCGCCTGCCATATCAGTTCTGTTATACTCACAGACATAAGTTTAACCTCTCTGGGATATGCCAACAGCCAGGGAAAATGCAGAGTGACAAATTCAAGTAAATTACTATAAAAATCTAACTTTCATTAAATCACACATGCAAGATAGCAATTTAAAGCTGCACTTGTTGTGAATCCAGCCAACATGTCAGATTTCAAAAAGGCTATTCGGCATAAGCAAACGATGCTATTATCTGAGGATAGCACCTCCGTAAACAAAGAGAGAAAAGCATTTCAACCCTGCAGGCGCGACACAAAACGCAGAAATAAAAATATAATTAATGCCTTACCTTTTATGAGCTTCTTTAGTTGGCACTCCAATATGTCCCATAAACATCACAAATGGTCCTTTTGTTCAATTAATTCCGTCGATAATATATCCAAAATGTCCATTTATTTGGCGTGTTTGATCCAGAAAAACACTGGTTCCAACTTGCGCAACGTGACTACAAAATATCTCAAAAGTTACCTGTAAACTTTGCCAAAACATTTCAAACTACTTTTGTAATACAACTTTAGGTGTTTTTAACGTAAATAATTGATAAAATTGAAGACTGGATGATCTGTGTTCAATACAGGAGGAAAACAAACTGTAGCTAGCTTTCTGGTCACACGCACTATCTAACCGTACAATACAAGTGACCCTCGTTTTGAACAGGGCTACTTCTTCATTACACAAAGGAAAAAACTCAACCAATTTCTAGAGACTGGTGGCATCCAGTGGAAGCGGTAGGAACTGCAAGAAGGTCTCTTAGAAACCTGTATTCCCATTGAAAACCCAATGAAACGAGAGTGACCTCAAAAAAATAAAAATCTGAATGGTTTGTCCTCGGGGGTTTCGCCTGCGAAATAAGTTCTGTTATACTCACAGACATGATTCAAACAGTTGTAGAAACGTCAGTGTTTTTTATCCAAACCTACTAATACTATGCATATCTTATCTTCTGGGGATGAGTAGCAGGCAGTTGAATTTGGGCATGCATTTCATCCGGATGTGAAAATACTGCCCCCTGTCACCAAGAAGTTAACCATTTTAGAAACTGTGGAGTGTTTTCTATCCAAATCAACCGATTTATATGCATATCCTAGCTTCTGGGCCTGAGTAACAGGCAGTTTACTTTGGGCACGCTTTTCATCCGGACGTGAAAATACTGCCCTTTACCCAAGAGAGGTTAATGTGCCTTCTGTACTGTGTCCAGGCTTCAGAGCCCTACAAAAGGGTGGATTAACACACTGCCTTGTAGACTCGGTATTAGTGGGTATTGCCAGATTCCTGTTCTGGAATACCCCGGACTTGAGTTGACCAAAGGCAGCAGATGCGAGTCCCAGCTGGATGTCATTGTCAATTCTGCATGTTGGGGACAGGACACTGCCGATTGTAGGTGAAGTGAGGTACGACTTCGAGCTATTGACCATTGATGTGTGAAGTGGACATTTCTCAATGGTGGTGGCTTGTTGCACAATGATTTGCATCTTTTTTATGTTGATGTTGAGGCCAATGGGTTTGTTGATGGAGGAGATCACATTTAGAGAGTGCTGCATGGATTCTGGTGAGTGGGCGAGGAGAGAACAGTCGTCTGCATATTGTAGTTCAAAGATGTTGAGGTCTTTGTGGTGGCTTGGAGGTGTCGGAAGTTGAAAAGATTGCCATTCAGGTGGAACTGTATTCCCACTCTGTCATCCATCTCCCAAGGACTTGTGTGAGAGGAGAGTGACTGTGGTGAGAAACATGTTGAAGATGATAAGGGCGAGGACACAACCTTGTTTCACTTCAACCTGTTTCACTACACACTCATGCTTGCATTCTGACATGGAACTGCTAGAGCACATTGAGGAACTTTGACAGAACTCTGGGCCTGCCGAGAAGTTCCCACAGGAGCTTGTGGTTTACTGTGGTGAAAGCCTTGGAGAGATTGATAAAAGCAAGGTACATATCTTGGTTCTGATCTCTGCACTTCTGTTGCACCTGCGTTACCACAAATACCGTATTGGTGGCACTGCGGTCGCGTCTGAAGCCACATTGGGTTCATGTTTTGCCAAGCTGTATAGCATAATCCTGACCAGGACTTTGCCAGCGGCTGCAAGGAGAGATACTCCTCCACTTGAAAATGAGATATGGCTTCCGAGGACCAGATATTATTTACCAGCAGGTGAAGGCGGCGAGTGAGGAGATATGTGAAAGCATCCACTCAGTCACTCTCCTCTCAACTCAACACATGCTTACGGATCTCAGCCGGGATTCTGCCTGGGCTCTTGTTGTTTTTGAGAACCTTGATGACTTGTAAAACCCCAGAAAAGCTTGGGGGAGAGTCCAATTGCTGGACAGGGGGATGTTGGGCAGTTCGTTGAGTGCGTTGTGTACAGTTGGGTTTCCCTTCTTGAGAAGGGTGCTGAAGTGCTCAGCCCATCTTTCCAGAATCTGATGATTACCCTTGATGAGTGTGGCTCCATTTATGGATCTCACTGGGATTATGTTTTTTCTTTGGGGACCGTAGATAGATTTGATGGCATCATAGAAGTCAAAACCGAGCAATATCTGTGAGTTTGGGGGGGATGAGAAGTTGAACTTCATCACCCATGTTTTTATTGACCTTTATTTAGCTAGGCAAGAACATAATCTTATTTACAATGACAGCCTAATCATTTTGAGAACCTTCAGGAAAAGCTTGTTTTACCTTTGCCGCCAGAAAATAGTTGTACTTTTCTCTCTGTGTTGGACTATGGTGATACTACTTATGTGCAAGCCTCCAGCGCTACACTGAAGGCTCTTGACTCTGTGTTTTGTCACCAGTCAGAGACGTCTAACTCACCATTGTGATCTCTACAGTGCTGTCGGGTGGACATCACTACAAATAGGCAGGTTCAAACACTGGTACATTCTTATTTGTAATGTCCATTTTAGGAAAAGTGCCATTTTATCTATCCTCGCTTCAAGCTCAGATCTCAATCTTGTTTTATGCCAACAGTCCTGCAAATTTGAACCGGTATTTAGGGAGGTGTGGAATGCTTCTTTGCTCTCTGGGTCTACATCTAGGGTTGGGGCATAGGCAAGGATGAGAGTGCCGTAGCGTTTCTTGGTGAGTGGAATTTGCCATGTCATGAGTCTCTCATTGATACCTACTGGGGATTCTGGGATGTTGTGGAGCAGGCTAGTTCTGACCGCAAAACCCACTCCGTTGAGACTTCAGGAGACCCTCCAGAAGAAGTTGTATCCTTCTCCCACTTCAGTTAGTGAGTCCTCTCCATGGAATCGGGTCTCACTCAGAACAGCAATGTCGATCTTGTATCTTTGGAGTACATGTGCAACCAGTGCCTTTAGTCTTTGTGGGTGAATAGAATGTGTGGGGTGCTGCTGAGGAGGCACACTGTTCCTGTCCTGTGCCTCAGCGACCATCAGTCCTATGCCGCCTACTTGCAGGGTTGGAGTACTCCAAGAAAGCAGTTCACCACACATTCTCTACATTCCTGCTAAATGACTTAAATGTAAATGTACTCGCCAACATTGACCAATATTAAGAGGCATGTGTTTTCTCAAGGCTATTAGATTAGAATCGTCTAAATCTGCCATCTGATGTTGCATGCATCATATTAAACACTTTATCCCATTATAGTCCAGGTAGCAGATGATGGACCTTTCTCAGATATTTGTGTACATGTAGTTGGTGATGTATATTAGCTAATATATATGCAATCAAACTTATTTGCAGTTTACAATTGTACAATTTATGCTCCTTGCATCTAAAAACCACTACAATCTTGCGTTCGGGGCTTCCTGGCAATTTCTGTGACTCACACGGTGAAGGCACATATTGCCTGTAGCCTCCTGTACATGGGATAACTGGTGCACAACAAGTGGTACTTGGTGTTAACGAGGCAAGTCAGTTAACTTCTTAGGGCTGCAATCCCGTTAACGAGGCAAGTCAGTTAAGAACAAATTCTTATTTACAATAACGGCCTACACCGGCCAAACCCGGGTGACGCTGAGCCAATTGTACGCCACCCCATGGGACTCCCAATCATGGCCGGTTGTAATACAGCCTGGATAGTATAGAAAACGGCTGTGAGGATTTTTCTAAAATGTTGATAACATATTGACACAATTATAGAATAATAATCTAATTTCATCTATTACACGTGGAAAAACATATTTGAGTGAAAATTTGCAAGCCAGCAGCAGATGGACCCGAAAGGGAATTCTCTCCTCCCTCTCTCCCCGGTTTTAGCTTGTGGTTAACACTGTCTATCCAGCTAGGTTTAGGATATTTTCTAACTCATACCAGTGACAAACTTAGCTATGTTATCGACATATAGCAGTACACAAACAAAATCTAGTTCACTTATTTTGCCAGCTAAAAAGAAATAGCCACAAATTAATTGAGAAATGGAGGAAGAGGATAGCAAGCTAACATTATGTTCTGCCTCTTCAACAAGAAGCAAATGTGACCACATTTGATACTAAGAAAAAAAATAAAAAGACAGAGCAAAATCCCCAATCTCCACTCCAAAGAAAGCATGGCTCCGGGGCGTCTCCTAAATGTCACCCGATCTGCGATCGGATCAATGTCCGAAGCGTCACGTTTCAGTTTAGCCTGCACTCGGCAGGCAGTATTCCGTTTCTAAAATCTGCCATAGGTCCAGTGCAGGACTGTAGTGATTATCTTCGAAATGCCCTAGCCCATAGCAGATGTCAGAATAAAATTCTGCTGGAGGTGTCCATCAACCCATGTGGATCCATCTGACGAACCATCCACTCACTCACACACACAGACAGCCAGCAGCTCCCAAAACACAATTAACGGCTCCAGCAGTACACTTTCCCATTGACCAAAATCCACCCCTCCAAAGAAAGCCTTGCTCTGGAGCTTCTCCAAAATGCAGAAGCTGATTATCTTCGTAGTAATTTCAGTTCGCCAGGCTGCATAGAAAACTCCCCAGAGCAACAGAACAACGAATTACCGCAACGCGCAGGCCCAACAAACACCTTGAAAACGACTCTTTCCCATAGGCTTATTACTATCAATGACAGCATCAGCCATTAGATACCAACAGCGGGCACACGTTTACATTTGGTTAGTTTTATCAGTGTTATTTAGCTAACATTAGCATAGAGGTAGCAAGCTAGCTCTTTAATTTACCCTCTTCACTTCCATGCATGTGTTAATGCTTGGTCTCTGCTGGGGCTGCTGGCTATTTGAGATGCGTTAGAAGCCATGTTATTGGAAGGGACAGCATCCACTTTGAGAAGCAACTTCTTGCTGAAGCCTCCTTCCATTGTTGATAGCCGTGGAAGTTCTCAGAGATTAAATGTGACCCGCAGATTGAGGAGTAGATGCCCAATTTGCCGCCCTCATTATAACTAATTTATCCCACTTTTTAAAAAGTTGTTCATTCACCATGTGATGCTGACCGTAGGGTGTTGTGGGATTGTTTCCCGAAGTTAGAGCTGATTTGGAGAACCTCAAACCCAACTTTTTCATATTTTTTAAATGTTTATTTTGCCTTTATTTTAACAGGGAAGATGTATTGAGACCTATGTCTCTTTTCAAATGTGCCTTGTTATAGTACAAATAAATAAATATACACATTATACACAATATACACTACATGGTGTGGAAGAACTTGACTGGACTGCACAGAGCCCTGACCTCAAATCCATCGAACACCTTTGGGATTAATTGGAAACGGCAACTGCGAGCCAGGTCTAATCGCCCAACATCAGTGCCCGACCTCAGTAATGCTCTTGTGGCTGAATGGAAGCAAGTCCCAGCAGCAATGTTCCAACATCTAGTGGAAAGCCTTCCCAGAAAAAAGGAGGCTGTTATAGCAGCAAAGGGGTGGACCAACTCCATATTAACGCCCATGATTTTGGAATAGGATGTTCAACGAGCAAGTGTCCACATACTTTTGGTAATGTAGTGTGTGTGTGTGTGTGTGTGTGTGTGTATACTTTTATATTTATACATACATACATACATACATACATACATACATGCATGCATACATACAGTGGGGCAAAAAAGTATTTAGTCAGCCACCAATTGCGCAAGTTCTCCCACTTAAAAAGATGAGAGAGGCCTGTAATTTTCATCATAGGTACACTTCAACTATGACAGACAAAATGAGAAAAAAAATCCAGAAAATCACATTGTAGGATTTTTAAAGAATTTATTTTCAAATTATGGTGGAAAATAAGTATTTGGTCACCAACAAACAAGCAAGATTTCTGGCTCTCACAGACCTGTAACTTTTTCTTTAAGAGGCTCCTCTGTCCTCCACTCGTTACCTGTATTAATGGCACCTGTTTGATCTTGTTATCAGTATAAAAGACACCTGTCCACAACCTCAAACAGTCACACTCCAAACTCCACTATGGCCAAGACCAAAGAGCTGTCAAAGGACACCAGAAACAAAATTGTAGACCTGCACCAGGCTGGGAAGACTGAATCTGCAATAGGTAAGCAGCTTGGTTTGAAGAAATCAACTGTGGGAGCAATTATTATGAAATGGAAGACATACAAGACCACTGATAATCTACCTCGATCTGGGGCTCCACGCAAGATCTCACCCCGTGGGGTCAAAATTATCACAAGAACGGTGAGCAAAAATCCCAGAACCACACGGGGGGACCTAGTGAATGACCTGCAGAGAGCTGGGACCAAAGTAACAAAGCCTACCATCAGTAACACACTACGCCGCCAGGGACTCAAATCCTGCAGTGCCAGACGTGTCCCCCTGCTTAAGCCAGTACATGTCCAGGCCCGTCTGAAGTTTGCTAGAGAGCATTTGGATGATCCAAAAGATTGGGAGAATGTCATATGGTCAGATGAAACCAAAATATAACTTTTTGGTAAAAACTCAACTCGTCGTGTTTGGAGGACAAAGACTGCTGAGTTGCATCCAAAGAACACCATACCTACTGTAAAGCATGGGGTTGGAAGCATCATGCTTTGGGGCTGTTTTTCTGCAAAGGGACCAGGACGACTGATCCGTGTAAAGGAAAGAATTAATCGTGAGATTTTGAGTGTAAACCTCCTTCCATCAGCAAGGGCATTGAAGATGAAACGTGGCTGGGTCTTTCAGCATGACAATGATCCCAAACACACCGCCCGGGCAATGAAGGAGTGGCGTCGTAAGAAGCATTTCAAGGTCCTGGAGTGGCCTAGCGAGTCTCCAGATCTCAACCCCATAGAAAATCTTTGGAGGGAGTTGAAAGTCTGTGTTGCCCAGCAACAGCCCAAAACATCACTGCTCTAGAGGAGATCTGCATGGAGGAATGGGCCAAAATACCAGCAACAATATGTGAAAACCTTGTGAAGACTTACAGAAAACGTTTGACCTCTGTCATTGCCAACAAAGGGTATATAACAAAGTATTGAAATAAACTTTTGTTATTGACCAAATACTTATTTTCCACCATAAATTGCAAATAAATTCATTAAAAATCATACAATGTGATTTTCAGGATTTTTTTTCTTCTCATTTTGTCTGTCATAGTTAGTGTACCTATGATGAAAATTACAGGCCTCTCATCTTTTTAAGTGGGAGAACTTGCACTGGCTACCTAAATACTTTTTTGCGCCACTGTATATATATATATATATATATATATGTGGGTTTGATTACAGGCTCAAAATGGCCAGAAACAAAGACCTTTCTTCTGAAACTCGTTAGTATATTCCAAATACAGTAGCAGTGCTTTTCACAAACAAACAATAATGTCCAGGGAATACGTGTTGATATTTACTTAATTGTATTCATCATTGCCTAAATGAAGCTCTCAGGCACACACATTATTCTTGTGGATACGTTTTTAAACCAAACATAATGGAAAGCACAAATGACTTTCCCTTGCAGACGCTAACAAAATGTATGCAGCTTACCATTTACTCTTGGGAAGACTTAACACCTAACCGACAATTTGATTGATAGGTCTATGTAAGTCCAGGCCCTATCAGATATGTGTGTTTGAAGGGCGCACACAGCGGTCTGTCTGTATGCAGTGTGTGTGTATTAGCCCTGTATGGAGCTATGGGCATAGTTTGTCATTAAGGGCAGAGTGAGCTTTCGCCTCCCCAGAGACGGGCTCTATAGCCCAGGCCCTCGCACCCAGGACTAGCATGCGAACACACGTGTGGCTCATAAACAATTTCAGAAACGTCTTTTACGATTCTGAACTGATTTCTCTCTGTAGAGATCAACACTATGATAAGTCTGTTTATCCAGCATAGATGTGTGTGTCTGACAGATGTGTATGTGCTCAGTTTTAGTGGCCATTGAGAAAGTGTTCTCCCCATTTGTTGTGACGTGCATTGTCATTTCTATAGGCAGTTTGAAGTTATAAATCTTTCCCTGGAGGAAGAACTGAGCGAATTCAGCTAGATGGGCCAGCTGCAATATCAAAATTCGCTTTTTGGTCTTTATTTAAGGTTCGGGTTAGGCATTAGGGTTAGCAGTTTGGTTAGGGGTTAAGGTTGGGTTAGGTTTAAAATCAGATTTGATAACTGTGGTTGTGTCAGCTAGTGACCACTCTGCCTCCTGGGCAAGATTCATGACAATAAATGCCAACCTGCTTTCTATGGTGTTGCTCTTCTTCCCATAGGGTCAAATAAAATCACAGAAGGGTTTTGGGATAAAAACATAGCTTCAACTACTATCTCCTTTGACAGGTAGATGCTTCCTGTAGCTTGTGAAGAACAGTGTCTGTGTAAGCAGTAGCTTGTGAAGACGAGTGTCTGTGTAAGCAGTAGTTTGTGAAGGGGCCAATGACAGCCAATGGCGCACACTGCACTCTGACTCCCGCCAGGCTCTATCATATAACTGTAATTCAGCCTCCAAGCCCAATAACTCATATCCCTAATTCACATATGTCACCAGTTAATATACTACACCACTAATATATCCAGCTGGTAACACTCGCTCACTACTCTGTTTCTTACCTATATCACTGTGGCTCACTTTCAGACATTTAAAGATATGTCACAGCCTAATAACACTCTTTTCACACATCTTACCATGCTCGAGCCTTACCTATGGTCCTTCTATCTTTTCATTGTCAACAACTGAGTCACTATGCAAGCAGGGCTAGGGGAAATAGTAATGTGGTATATTGGTAGGCCTATCTCTGCTGTCCTTCTCATGTATTGGATGAGTGAACCCAATGACACTCCTCCCTGACACATTCCTCTCAAACTGTCATGCTCTTACAGGTCAATTATTTCCACCGCTAGCTTCAAGGCAAAGACAATGTATTGATCAATGGTTTAGTCTGTGGGCTATGTTTTCCTGCGTTCTCTCTCTCTGCGACAGACATCAGTTCAGGACAGTGTATTTCTGCTGCCGGCTGGATGAATCCGAGTGGAGTAAATAACACATTTGGAACAAGGAGGCGTCAGCTCCACGCAGGGGACTGGGCTTTACTCGTGGCCTCCATCATTGGCTTATTAGATGTGCGTTTTTTTTATCGACCTGCTGTTGCACCATTCTGCCCTCCTCCTCTTCTCCATCTCCCTCACTTTCTACTGTATCTCTCTCCATCTCTCTGTTCTGTTCTGCCAGCAGCCTGCTGTTTCTACACGTGTTTCTACACGCACCAAGTCTGTTGGGTTTTGCACAGTGATGGGATGCCACAGGCTGAAGGTGTGAAGTACCTTGTAGTTGTGATGTCATTTGAGGATGAGTCAGCTAGTCAGAAGAATGGAATCAGAGCTGGTATGAGCTTGTAGGTTTAAAGATTCCAAATGGAATTGGGGTATTGGACTCGCTCAAGTTTATACTACTGTATTCATCAATAAAGATTTTTTACAGACAGTCATTTAGGTAGGAATTTCAGACTAATGCTACCGAACCGCACTTCAGCGTCAGTCCAAGTCTGTGTGGTATGATGCCAGTACTACCACAGAGGACTATGTGACCATACCACCAGTCCTACTCACACACACCTGTCTGCCTGTCACAACAGGCCTGTCTGGTGCCCAGTCAAACCTGTCTGGGACTGGGGGACGTGACTGGCTCTGACAGGGGGACCCGTCACTGTGAGGGCACGCTGCGGCCCCGAACCTGACATTTGATTGACAGGCTGTAAATGCTTGGCGACAGGGTGAGCTCTGTAAAAAGGCATTAAAAGACAGTGCCACACCAGAGGGGTATGTGATCACCATGCTTTATTTATGGATGTATCAACCTCGGTGGAGTTTTGCTTTAAGGCTTCTTTACTGCTGAAGATTTTAAAAAGGATAATTGATCATTATAAAACCCTTTTGCAATTATGTTAGCACAGCTGAAAACTGTTGTCCTGATTACAGAAGCAATATACTAGTGACCTTCTCTAGACTAGTTAAGTATCTGGAGAATCAGCATTTGTGGGTTCGATTACAGGCTCAAAATGGCTAGAAACAAAGACGTTTCTTCTGAAACGTCTATTCTATTCTTGTTCTGAGAAATGAAGGCTATTCCATGCGAGAAATTGCCAAGAAACTGAAGATCTCGTACAACAGTGTGTACTTCTCCCTTCAAAGAACAGCGCAAACTGGCTCTAACCAGAATAAAAAGGAGTGGGAGGCCCCAGTGCACAACCGAGCAAGAGGACAAGTACATTAGAATGTCTAGTTTGAGAAACAAACGCCTCACAAGTCCTCACTTGGCAGCTTCATTAACTAGTACCCACAAAACACAAGTCTCATTGTGTCAACAGTGAAAAGGTGACCCCGGGATGCTGGCCCCGGGACTCTGTCCAGTGTCTGTTATTTAATATTTTGTTTTTATTGGCCAGTCTGAGATATATGGGCTTTTGCTTTGCATCTCTGCCTAGAAGGCCAGCATCCCGTAGTCGCCTGGGGTGGCAAGTCGCCTAGTCGTTAGAGTGTTGGGCCAGTAACCGAAAGGTTGCTAGATCGAATCCCTTAGCTGACAAGGTAAAAATTCTATCGTTCTGCTCCTGAACAAGGCAGTTAACCCAATGTTCCTAGGTCGTCATTGTAAATAAGAATTTGTTCTTAACTGACTTGCCTGGTTAAGTATTTCTGATCAATTTGATGTTCTTTTAATGGACAAAGCTTTTCTTTCAAAAGCAAGGACATTTCTACGTGACCCCAAACTTTTGAACTGTAGTGTATATTGCTCTCGAAAGGAACAACGTCACCTGTATTATTGGTTGTGAAAAAATTACCTCACCTCATGGTCCCATTCTCATTGTAATAATTTTCCCTTGGGACTTTTATTCATATTTATAGGCAGTGCCATCCCTAGAATAACCTGGATAGCTGAAGTACGTTCTCCCCCTCATGGTCTACCTGTATCTTGCTAGCTAATTAGCCTTTAGAGAGGACTCATCTCTTATTTACCCAAATAGGAGACTATAATTAGACTATTATTACCTTTCCAGGCTCCTGATTGGCTGTCTCAGATGACTGACGTTGACTCTACAAAGGGGGGCGGGTTTGTTTACCACTATCACAGGCAGAGTTGATGTAATTGCAGGGGCCTGTTTCCACTGTTAGGTCCCCTGCTCGGTGCTTCTCTGCACGGCTGGACCCAGACGCAGCGCTAATTACCAACCATAATGGGTAGGAAGAGAAAGAGGAACACAAACCAACCTAGAGTAGAGCATGTCAAATGGGTGTACATATATTTACATTTATGAGAATACAATTTCCAGGATCCTGTTGTTGTCTTCGTTTTCATTTTGCTGTCTCTCTGCCTCGTAGTGTGGATCCAGAGATTGCCGAAGGCTGGTATTTATAGCATGCTGAAATTGCCACGGGCATGTAAGTTTAGTTTTGGTGTGTGTGTGTGTGTGTGTGTGTGTGATCTTCTCATTACGGTTGTTTTTGCTCCACCACCACCATAGAGCTGAGAGGTTTTTCTGAACAGGAGAGTGATTACCTGTTGCAACATGCCACATTTCACAGGGCCACCTTACTACTCCATTCTACTCTCTTCTCATGTTACCTTTTCTATCACCAAGCTCTATTTTCTTGCTTTATTGTTCTTTCTACACATACTACAATTTTGTGAAACAGCTTGAAAGCAAATGTAATCACAGATGACAGTTTCTAAAGAAGAGAACCATGTTATGTGTCTGTCTCTTGTTCATTATGCTGGCTGCAACCTAACAGTGTTACAAAGGGGATTAATAGTGTGTAATTTTAATCAGACTGTGTCTCAGCTGTTCTAATGCCCCCAGGCATTATGACAGCAATTAAAAGTTGTTGAAGAGTAATTGGATCAAATACGTTCTTCTCCATTGAAAAATACCTTCTCCATTTTTACAATTTGGTTTACCAGGAATTGGTTTTATGTAAAATGAGTGTAATATGAAGTAGAGGTACATTTTTATTGAATTCTCAATAAATGTCTTTACAACCTACCACAGGTTTAGCATGGCCCTTTTATGGTCCGAATCTTCAAATTCACACTTTTAATTGAACCTTTAATGTAACAAGCAGTGCTTGGTATCAGAGTCTTGGGAAGAATATCAATTAATTTCATGGTAGACTGATGAGTGATCTTTTTGAATGATAAAGCATCAGTAAAAGAGAAGAAGACACAGATTTTTATTGTTGCTTTTTCAACTTTGGGATTCATTCCAATAGTAATTGAATAGCTTGAATAAATAACACCTGAATCACCCTTTGTGATAATATGTGAGGGTATCGTATTTCATCGTGCTCACCTGCAACATCTGCAATGCTGCTTGTGGCAACGTCATATCGCTGAGTCGAAGTTTGATAAAAACATTATTTCAATGCCTACATTTCACAAAGCCATTTCAACCTGTAAAGAACCTGTAGTCATAGTAGTTTCTCAGCAGCTGTGGAATTGAGAATTTGTAGGATGTCTCCTTTGTACAGGGATGCTGACAAAGAAGCAAGTTCTCCGAAGTCTAGACTTGTAATCTCAAAGAAAAGGACCTTCCCCCCTCCTTCTCACTTGCCTCTCACTACCACCACTTCTTGAGTAGTGTTTGCTCTTGGGCAAGCTAATGCTTGTTCCAAAACTGACAAACATTCCCCTTTCCCCTCCCTGAAGACTAGAGGCCAGGGGATAGTCTGAGAATAGTACCTCCTATGGCAGGCCTGGGCAATTATTTTCCATGGAGGCCACATTAGAATACATTTTTACCATTGTGGGCCAGGATCATATTACAGGATTGTACATCATGTGTATGACTGACTGTGTTGACAGATATATCTACATCAAATCACGTCCAGATATGCTACTTATTTTACTTTTTTAACATGCACTGAAATAAACCACATCCATGTTCTCCTTTTGGTAGGTATTTTCATTTTTAAACATGCAATGAGCTACACGGGGGGACAATTACACTGTGCATTCAGCACCACGGACAGAACTCATAACGGATATGCACAAAAACACAAAGAGAGAGAGCTCGACATTACATTGACTAGAGCAGTGAAGTCCGGTATAGTTTCTGACATCGCTATGCGCAGGATTGCTGAGAGGTGAGAGTTGATCGGTGGCTTGACTTGTTATATTTCATCACTGAAAATGTCTGTTCACATACATAGGTTGACCCAAACAGTACAAACATCTTCTGACCATGACTCCTAATCTTTGGAAAGTTTTGTTCATCGAGAGATGCATAGAACCTCGTCAGTGACATTGTTTTGAATAGTTCTCCAATCACTGCATCAGACTGAAGATCGATAAGCTCAAGTTGCAGGTCAGTGGGAGCGTTATCCACATTGAAGGTGAAAGGAGAGGAAACAGACAACATGTCATTTTCCAACACTTTGAAATCATCAACGATGAGAAAACTCACTGTTCAAAGCACGCAGCAGCGATGTATACTTCTCCCTCTGGTCATCTGATAGGGAAGAGACTCGTGGTGTCAGAAAGTGGGTGAGATTGTTAGCTTCTACTTGGTGGGTCAGGAGGAGTAATTTCCCTTGAAGGCTTTGACAAGCCTGTACATCTGATGTGCAAAAAGGCCCTTCCCTTGGAATTCAGTTCATTCATGAGGGCCATGATGTCAACAGGGAAGGCAAAATCAGCCAACCATTCTTTATCTTGCAGTTGAGGGAAATCCACATATGTTCCTTTCATTTGCAATAACTCTGAAATCTCAGACTTCAGGTCCCACACCCTTTTAAGCACCTTCCCCAAACTCAGCAATCTCACGTTTGTGTGGTAGGGGAAATCTGCATGACCCGACACTGTCTCTTCCAACAGTGAGACAAACTGCCTGTGGTTTAAAAATGTTGCTCTTATGAAGTTTACCACTTTAGTGACTGTATCCACAACATGGCTCATTTTCAGAACACATTTACAGAGCACCTCCTGATGAATAATGCAATGCTGGAAAATAATTTTCTGTTCTGGGTTCAGCTCAGCTACTTAATCTTGTATCCTTTTCAAAAGGCCAATGTTTTTTCCTGTCAAGTTTGGGCACCCATCAGTGGTCACACTGGATAACTTTTCAAAACTCAGTCCCAGCTTTGCCACACACTTATTAACCTCCTCCATTGACTGCACTGAAGCAAGCTCCTCGTAAGAATATCAACAACTGTGCCATGTCACATGCGTCACTGCTCTCATCCAGGGCCAAGGAGAAATAGGTGAAATCCTTTACCTTGTCTTTCAACTGTTGTTCCATATTTTCTGCGATGTCCTCAACACGCTGTGTCACTGTTCATCTTGACGGGGAAACATTTTCAAACTGCTCTTTCTTGTCGTGGCAAAGTGTTGCTGCAGAGTCAATTAAACATTATTTAATGAATTTGCCCTCAGTGAATGGCTTGCTATGTTTAGCAATTTTGTAGGACAGTACTCTTGCAATTCCGTCGTTTGCTGAATGCAGTTTTGTGAAAAGTCCTTGCTGCTTTTGCAACTGAGAAAGCAACTCTTTTGATGCACTTGCCCTCTGCTCAGAAGACATATTCCTATATTTCTCTGCATGCTTTGTCTGGAAGTGTCGGGACAAGTTGTAGTCTATCAAGACAGTAATGCTCTCTTTGCACACTAAGCACACAGCTTTATTTGATACATCCAGTAAAGAAATATTTCGATGTCCACTCTTGCTGAAACACCCTACATACATTCATTGTCTACCTTCCTTTTCTTTGAAATCTTTGGAAAACATTTTTTGGTGCAATTTCTAGCTAGCTATTATTTGTAACTGTGACGTGTGTGTCAGCCTGTCAGTCACTGTCTGTCCTCGTGCAGTTGCTATTTATAAGTGCCTTCAAAATAATTGCCCCACAAAGCGGTGGAAGTTTAAACATTACACAAATGCGAGTACTTTATTGTGCTTTTAATTTAAATAACAAAGAAGTTTTCTTAAACTTTACTATTGCAAAATATTTTATGTGATTTGTGCATTACTCCGTGGGCCGTATTGAATCAGGTTGCGGCCCGCATACGGCTCCCGGGCCGGCCTTTACCCAGGCCTGTCCTAAGGCCATGTTCTCTTTTCTCCTAAATATGATTATGAGTTCCCCCTGGTGTTCTGTGGTAACTACAATTTTAGCATAGCTTAATTTGGCTACAGGCAGTTTTCAGGGTGGAAAACTGTAACAGATTTTTTTGGGTTGATATGCATTGACTGACATTTAGTGACTAACACTGGTGACACAATTCTGTAGGAACATTTATTGAAGGAATATGAGTGACTGATTTCCTCTGTAGCTACAACTATGAAAATAAATTGACTGCTTTTGAAGGCCCCTCTGTGTTACAAAGGCCCTTTTTCATGAACAAAGGGAGAAAAAAAACCCACATAACCTACTGGAATGGAAAGATTCAATGCAGTGGACAAACAGATTTTCTTTGTGTTCACCGTAGATTGTGACTGCAGCTTCCTGCGGAGGCAGAGCAGGGGCAGCCAGTAATAACGTCACACACTGATAAGCTGGGAAGATTTCATGCAGTGCATTTTTAACCATGCATACTCTGGCAGGTAACCATTTGTTTGGTGTGCGGCTTTGACACCGTGTTTTGAATATGAAAATGTGTGGGGTGGAACAATATTGGTTGTTTACAATCAGGACTTTGAATCAGAAGATAGAGAGTCTGTCACAAACAGCATGTAGTATGGTCACCACAATCGTCCCAGCAGCCATATACAGTAGGTGTTGAGTTTTTCATTGTCGATAGAGAGATCTGGGTGGCTGCCTGTCACACATCCAGCTCCTCACAGAGAATGCATGGGGTTATGCCACAACTTCCACCCCATACCCTTTGTTCATGGTCTAAAGCCACCCTAATTTTGGAGGTGACCTACTGCTCCCCAGATTAAATTATGAATCACCCCCTTGGCTGATGACGAGTCTTAGTGTGAAGCGGAGAGGTGGACTCCTGCGCTGTGTCCTCCACTAACAGATGGCATAAATCATTCTCTTAAACGCTGCATTAAGTATTAATCATTCTCAGCGCTGTTACACAGTTCGCTTGGCCACTGCAAAGTGTGATTAATGGTGTCGGAGATTTGAGGAGCCACGCTTGCTGGAGCCCCCTCCCCTTTACCCAGCATCTCTGCCTTCCTGTGCCGCCGGACAGAGAGGGCACCTCCACTTCCAGGACAGTGTCCTCAGAAAGGTGGCCAGATGGATCACTTCCAGATTATTTGCAATTTTCTCTCTTCCCTGAAAGATGGAGCACCTGAACTTCGTCTCACTACTGTCACATAAGTTTACTGCTGTGTGGAGGAAAAGTTGACTTTGGCTACTGTATGTTGGTCAGGTTTGGTTTTAGAAATTGATGTTGCATTGTAGTTGGTTTGATTTGTGAATATCTTCATGATATCCAATTGCTTTGGCAGGGGGATTTAATTCATGATATCACATTTCTGTAAGATAAACAGTACTTAGAATTTAAGATGATACCTTTCAACGACACTCAAAACACACATACAGTAATATCACAACGGAAACTGAAACATTATCCTATTTAAATGTGCAAATATAGCTTATGATGACACATTTATTGACATGTTCTTTCAGTCCTGCCCCTGGCACCAATTTCGGCACACATTCATTATGCTGTGGTCAGGTGCTTTGTCAGTGTGTATTATCTCTGTGATGAAGCTATGTGACCACCCCTAAGTGTTGGCCCTCTGACAGCCCCCGCATGACAACTCCCATCCCTTTTTACATAATCAAACAAACAGGGGTTTGGTTTACAAAAGCTGTGACTGCATCTCCTACACTGTGACAGTTATGCCCAGAGGCCAGACAGGCTTTACACTCCGACTTCCAGGACTGTAGGCTTAACTGTCACTGTTGCTCCTTCTTCTCAGCCTCACATGCGTCTTGTATGCGTCTTGTATGTATCACTAGCCACTTTAACTATTCCACTTTGATTACATACTCATCTCATATGTATATACTGTACTCGATACCATCTACTGTATCTTGCCTATGCCGCTCTGTACCATCACTCATTCATATATCTTTATGTACATATTCTTTATCCCCCTACACTTGTGTGTATAAGACAGTAGTTTTGGAATTGTTAGTTAGATTACTTGTTGGTTATTACTGTATTGTCGGAACTAAAAGCACAAGCATTTCGCTACACTCGCATTAACATCTGCTAACCATGTGTATGTAACAAATCAAATTTGATTTGATTTGTTCGCTTCAGTTAACTTCCACTAAAGAGGAGATTGCAGGGACTTTATCTGTGCTTTGCTATTGTACATTTTAATGATCTCATTGGCCAGGATTTGTGAATCCTTGGATAACGTTTGAGTAACCCATTTGGTTCCATGTATAACTCTTTTGGATTCCATGTAAAACCCTTTCCACAGAGGGTTATACATGGGACCCAAAAGGCTTCTTCTATGGGGACAGCCGAAGAATCCCTCAACTGATGTTTAGTGGCAGGACTGGCTTTTTCAAAACATTTATTTTTGCCCCACCGTTCTTCCCCTCTCTTGCCACCCTTGCCCCTTGGTGCCTTAACTCTGCTCAGCTCTTTGCCAGTGCCCTTCCGTTGATGCTAATGTGAGGCGAAGGGGTACTCGCCACCCCCCACAGAAGCCTGGTATTCCCGCCTCAGCTACGGCCTCCTCCGTTGCTACTGGGACCATAGACCCAGAGACAGTACTGATGTGATCATGCATGCGAGTGTTAGGGATGAAAGATATAATTATGGTGTCCGACTACATCCGTTCGAGACAAGTGCCAGGAACGTGCCACTCTGCATCCCCCTGGGTGCACCATTAGTGAAATCAAGGCTTGCACTGTCACATTCTGTCCTGACTTCAGCTGATGATGGGCAAAGTTTTGTTCAGTCTAATCTTTTCTCCTCATAAATACTTGTCAGAGAAGTTGAGAGTTGAGTCTCTCACACACAATATTCTATTAAATATATTGCATTTGCATAGGTAATTTTTGCCTTTTAGGCTCAAATATCTGGTCTGTGATGCACTCTACTCTTCAGTTTTATTGTAAAGCATTTTCAACTGTCTTAGAGTAATGTCCTAGTTTCCATCCATCCTTGTTTAAAATATAGATGAGGAGGACTGAATCTCTCTGTTGTCTTGTGTGCTAGTCTCATGGCATCATGGCACCTTGTGACTCCTCTAATGTAATAACCGCTATGGCGAGGCGAGAACATTTATGAAATTCTCATGTTCCACCAAGACCCTTAGGTGCTATAAGCAATTAACCTTCAAAGATAATCCCTGAGAAGTTACCGGACTTTATCTCCTCCTCTCAATGTCGGCACTCTTGATGTGTGCTTTCACAATTAGGCCATGGACACACTTCGCTATTTCTGGTGAAGATGACTCACTCGGCCTGACTGCTCCAACCGTAAGACAGCCACAACTTCTGGCTCGGAAGCTATATGTGGAGACTGCAGACAAAGCTAATTAGCAGTGGGCTTTGAGATGACAGAGATCATGCACAAAGCACAAACACCACAAATTACAATTCTTACATTGATAGATGCAGGGTATCTTCCCTGCAACTGGGTCATCTTTTCATTCTTCTATTGACAGCAGACTGTGCATTGCCTGCATTGTAACTCTTCAATTGTTGGAAAAGGACTCGGAAGTAAGCATTTCAGTTAGTCTGCACCTGTTGTTTACGAAGTATGTAACAAGTAAGGCAAAATTGCTCAACCACCTGCCTTCTTTTGTTGTGTTTGTCCTCCCTTGATACACAATGTCATCATCTACCTCGTTAACTTTAGCATAGATCAGTGTGAATATAGCCCATATCCAAATGTTTAATCTTTAGTGTGGCAATTTGTAGTTCTGCCACTTCACAGGACACTGTATGCTGTTGATTATGCCTGTGCCGCAGATATGCAACATTAACATAAAACCATTAATGAGAAAACATGCAGTTGAGCTAAATCGTCCTAAACTTTTCGGTTACAGCCAGATGTAGCAGGGAAAAGCACCAGACACCAGTCTATGAATAGCAAAGTGAAATCATTGTACATATGTGTACTTGCCCACAACTCTCTTTTTCGGTTGTCTAGTCAAGTCTCTTAGTTCGAGGGCTTCTTCATACCCTGATGAAGACAGCTTGGCTGTCGAAACGTTGGTAATTACATTTTTGCATCTGAGCTCCTAGAGTGTGCGGCTCTTTTATTTTCAAGTTTTCTACTCCGCTAGCCAGCACCTCGCCTAAATAGGTGTGCGTTTCTTTTTTCTTCTTCTAGAGGGCGTCTTTATTACATCTAGTTCTCTCCTTGAGGGCCCTATAGTTTCAAGGGCCCTAGAGTTGAAACATGCCTGCAGTGTCTTCCCCCAGCAAGGGCGACCCACTGGGGCATGATCAGAACTAAAAGTACTGGCAGGGGCAGACCCATTGGAAGGCTATGCATGCTGATGTGTACACTTCAATCGGCAGGATTGTAGCATGCATTTATACTGTTGACTGAAAAACTCACGAAAACAATAAAATATTAACCATCAGAGATTTTTTCATAAAACAGGATTATCGACTAATTCATTCTATGGTTGATCTTGAATTGCAGAATGTAACTAATCTATCTTAAATTACGAATCATAATTTGATTTATCAGATCTCATCATGTCACATTTCCATTATCGTAGCTCATTCACTTTGTACATGTTTGATTTCAAACAAACTGATTTACTCTGAAACAGAGGACAGAGATTGAGTTTCCATGTCATGTCTCAATGATAATCTTCAAAGAGAGAAGTAATAATAACAATATACTTATAACTGTTGTTATTGCCCTTCTTGTATATCACAGGATGACTTTCACACTAAAAGGCACCATAGAAACACTGTTCAGATTTCAACTGCTGTAGTAATCCCTTGTTTCATATACATTACAAGGAGCCAGACACAATATCCTGCTGGGCCTAAATCCAGATTAATATGAGCTAAAATAAAAATAAAAAAGTTATGTGGAGGGGAGGGCAGAGTTAATAGTTGTATAGGGGATTAGTCCAACATGGGAGTATGGATTACTCATATGAAGTAAGACCCTTGGCTCGCTGGCCAATGGTGATACATTGCCCAATGCCAAAGCCTTGTTCAGCATCTTTTAGACATAGTTTCTTCGAAATCCTCAAATTAGTCTGCTCAGCAGAGAAAACAAGAAAAAAAATTCAAAAGAAAAATAGAAGGGAGTGGAATGGAGCCTGCCCAGTGCACACATCATGCAGTTTGCTTTGATAAGGTTAAAATATTATGCTGGAGGAGTGAAGACAGAAACGTGAACATGAAACGTAGAACATGAAAAGTGGTTTGCATGCATGCTGCTCAGTCCAACAGGAATACCATCTATCTCCCTCAGTCATACTGTTTGCTTTAGTGTATATAAATTATTTTGTAGTGTACACAAAGGTCTGACAAGCCTTTGTGATAAACTCCTTTCATTTCTGCACACATTTCTAACTAAACGTTATATTATATTTTGTGTGCCTAGAAAACCCCCAAAGGTGTTCTTTTGGGTTTTGACATTTTTTTGAAGTTCAAAAGGCAATACACACTGTCTACATAACACAGTCGAAGGACTCACAGTTATACTATTGGCATTAACCACAAACAATAACAATAGTAGTCTACATGGGATCAATGATTTAGTATTTGTTTCTAATCTTTCACAGCTATCATGCTATGGGGTATCTCAGGATTGCTGTGTCACCTGTCTGTCATGGTGTGTAACAAGGCTCGATGCTGGGGTCATTCAGCACTTACTGAATTAACCCCTGAAATAAAAAAATACAGATGTCTGCCAAGCTCGTTGCAACATGTTCCTTGTGCTCCATATTTATTGATGGCCGCCGGTTATGCTGTTGAATTTCATTCTCTGCTGGGCATTTGTGTTCATATTATTTCTAATCTCTGTTATGGGTGCACATCTGTGGAGGTCACCCTGCCTCAAGAGGGCATTTATGGACCAATTGAATTGATTGAAGCTGGCTACATGATAAAAATGCTTGCTCTTTAAACCCAGGTTTTGAGTTAGTGTTTCAGACAGAGTGTGAATGTGTCAAAAAGGGAAAGAGAGGGGCAGAAAGCAACAGAGTAGGAGGGATGGAGGTAGGGAAATGCTTTTCAGGCCTGTTAGTCAGAAAGCTGACTGGTGAGCGTTGGGCTCTTTGAAGTGAAGAGGGCCTTCACAGGGTGAGTGCTGGCCTGCGCTTCAGCTTTCACCTCTCACACAGGGCCTGTAGTTTGATTAGCTCTATAACAGCAGGTCTCAGAGGCCTCAACTATCCCTCTCCCCCATCAGGACATCAAACACTGACCTCTGCTGGCCTCCTGGGCTTACACAGAGATTCCCTCCTGCCATACGCTCTCTCTCCCTCTCTCTTTCTCTGTTTGTTTCACTTTCTCTCCATCTGCTTTTCTCCATCTCCTTCCTTGCTCTTTCTCCCTTGGCTTACTTTGGTTTTAAGAGTTTGCCCTTCATTGGTGTATTTTTAGGATCTCTGACACAACTGACATTTGTTCTGAGACAGCTGCCTCTGTGCCCAATATCCTCTAAAAAGTCAACTAAATAAGTACTGCTCATCCAATCCACCAGACTTCTGTATGGCTGGAATGGCAGACAAGCGGACCTCAGTTCAGGGGCATTTCCCACTCAGGGAGCTCAGTGTTTTGACTGGTGCATGGCTAATCACTTTAAACATGCTTTTTTGTTCCTGCTGCCTCCACTCAACCTTACATGAATGGAACATGGTCTCATCCCCTTCTCTCTTCCTGGCTGTCTACACATGTCACTGTGGCAACCCAATTTTCTCCCGCCACTTCAAATGGAGTCAACAGCAGATGCTCTGTCAGACTCAGAATTTCACTGATTAGGCCCCTGGAGACCAGCGCTAACTCCGACTAGCTGACTTTTTATTATTACATTTGAACATAACCTCCCCCAAATCAGCCACCGCAGCTCCCCAGATTATGTTTGTGTCTGTTTTCCCTCACTTTTCTGTCAGGAGCTAATCGTGGTTGAAAAGTAACCCTCCCTCCGACTGATGTGGAATGTCAACTGTCTGCAAAGTTCTGAAGCCTTAATGACAAAACAGGAAGGGGGATAACCTAGAGAGCTGGCTCCACATCGTGCTTTTTCCATCTCCATTGTAAACAAAGCCCAGCTGTGGTGAAGATTGCAGTGTTGTTTCACAGTGAAGCTGTTGTGTTCTTCTCTGACTCGAACTTCAGACTAGACAGATTTTGCAACCCAGGAGCACCACAGCTTTTTTGCTGTATAGTGACTGGCTGCAAACTACATCTGTTTGAGTCAAAGTTAGAGACAATAACACCTCCTTAGGTTTCAGGTCACATCTCGCTCTCTATTTACCTTACTCTTTATTTCTCTCTCTCTCTCTTTATCTCACTCTTTATTTCCCTCCGTCCCTCCCTCCATCCCTCCCTCCTTTTTCTCCTTACAGCTGTTTCACTACTTCATTCACACACGTCTCATACTTTCTCCTCCTCTTTTCGCAGGCTTTCTCTTCTCTCTGTGGTTTCCACTCTTCCCCTGTGCCTAAATAACCTATTTCAGTATATCAGCAGAAGCGAAGCGGGAGAGAAAAGGAGTGCAGAGAGATTGAGAGAATTGACAGGGGAGAGTATATGACAAGAAGCATTGTGACTCCTGGCTGCTTGTTTGGTGTCTGTGTGGTTGCGTCTCTAGCGAGGCAGCATATGTACATAGATATTCATGTATGATTCCTGGGTGTCTGTTCCCATCTCTCCATCTGTCCATCTCTGCCTGCTGTGTGTGCCCTACGTCTACCATCAATCAATCACGTTTATTTATAAATCCCTTCTTACATCAGCTGATATCTCAAACTGCTGTACAGGAAACCCAGCCTAAAACCCCAAATAGCAAGCAACGCAGGTGTAGAAGCACGGTGGCTAGGAAAACTCCCTAGAAAGGCCAGAACCTAGGAAGAAACCTTGAGAGGAACCAGGCTCTGAGGGGTGGCCAGTCCTCTGCTAGCTGTGCCGGGTGGAGAACAGAACATGGCCAAGATGTTCAAACGTTCATAGATGACCAGCAG
Organism: Oncorhynchus nerka; assembly: GCF_034236695.1. Classification (NCBI taxonomy): domain Eukaryota; kingdom Metazoa; phylum Chordata; class Actinopteri; order Salmoniformes; family Salmonidae; genus Oncorhynchus; species Oncorhynchus nerka. Next base: position 31,447,686 of record NC_088398.1, read on the forward strand.
GGTCAGATAATAATAATAATCACAGTGGTTGAAGTGGGTGCAGCAGGTCAGCACCTCAGGAGTAAATGTCAGTTGGCTCTTCATAGCCGATCATTCAGAGTTCGAGACAGCAGGTGTGGTAGAGAGAGAGTCCAAAACAGCAAGGTAGCACGTCCAGTGAACAGGTCGGGGTTCCATAGCCGCAGCCACAGTTGAAACTGGTGAACTGGGGACAGCAAGGAGTCATCAGGCAAGGTTGTCCTGAGGCATGGTCCTAGGGCTCAGGTCCTCCGAGAGAAGAGGGTGAGAAAAAGAGAAAGAGGAGAAAGAGAGAAAAAGAGAGCGAGAATTAGAGGGAGCATACTTAAATTCGCACAGGACACCGGATAATACAGGAGAAATACTCCAGATATTACAGACTGACCCTAGCCTCCCGACACAAATTATTGCAGCATAAATACTGGAAGCTGAGACGGGGAATCATTCTCATTATATCTAGGACTGTGTCAAGCCTCTGTGCCTCTCAATCAATGCACATGTACACACACAAACATGCACACACACACATACTATCCAACGGTGTTAAAACACATTCAATCGGTTACTTTTCTTTTGACAGTCACCAAAAAGTGGCCCAAAAACTTTTATCCCCATTTAGATATACTTCAGAAGTCGGAGAAGACAGAAATCCCTTGGAGGCTTCATTATGGCTTTGAGAAAGGCTGGACAGATGCATGAAACAGACACACACACAGGAACACTGAATGCTCAAAATCGGCAGGGGACCTCAGCCCTCCCCTCTCTGTTTGCTTTCAGAAGAGGGGTCCAGAGAGATTGTTGTTGTTTCTGGGCTGACTGCTTGGTTCCAGCCGCAGTCAGATTAACGCTAACACGGAGGGACTGGGTAGGTTGCATCTGCAGCAGTAAAGGGGATTGGATGACCACATTTAAAACACCCAAATGTGGAACAACATGGTAATTTTGCAGGACAGTGTAGCCTACACGAATACAAAATGTTGGCAGCATCTCATGCCAATCAATCTGTTTCATGGAAATATGCATTTATATCTTCTTGAATTACTTTTTCGTGAGCAAATTACAGCACATGGTGATAAACAAACTATAAAGCCTTTGTAGGTCATAAGAAACTTCCTTCACCATGGAGTTTAGTCTGCTCAGTGAATTACCAGCAAATATTATGTTGAATGAGCAACAATGAGCATGGATAGCCTCAAGATCCCTGTCCAATCCAAGCAAGTTCTGTCTAGTTGCACGCTGTTGAGTTTTCAGCTAAACATCTTATAATCTCATGAGAAATGACTAAGGTGCTATTTTTGGTATAACAGTAATGTAAACGAACACAGGAAATAAAACAAATATTCGAAACTCTTTGCACACAGAACACCCAGCTGGTGATGGTGATATAACTGAGTAGAACAATCCTTCTACACCAGACTGACAACATTACCTACATCCTTCATTCCTATACATTTCAAAGCAATAAAATGCCAACAAATCTTTATGCAACACTTTTGAAACATGCCGACAACGTCTGATCTACCCTATTAGATTTGGTTCTGTTATGTAGAACCTGCTCCCACTCAAGCGCGTAGCCTACTCTTTTGCTTTGAGCAAAAAAAATTGCTGATGCAGAAACGAGAGACCACTGTGGCTGTCTTATGGAAATATTTAGCCAAGGAAACATTTCTGGTTGGTCTCAGGGAATGTAAAACAGTTAGGAAAGAAGACTTTTAAAATGGGATTGAGTGAAGTAGTAGCGGACTAAACTCCTCTCCATGTTGAAGAACGTTTCTGATCACTCCACCAACGGAGTGGAGCAGAGACCAGGCTTTGTGGAATCTAGCTCCAGACTACATCGATTCGCCCATGGTCAATACTTATTTTTTAATATTTTTTTAAAAATGTTATGAAACGCCTACGTTGTACCGATATTTGTCCTCTGTAGTTGCGTGCCTTTCTTTGTTTGCTTAAATCAATATATTTTTTATAAATGTTAATCAAATACAACCACTGGCTGTTTGCTTATTGCTGTTGCTCTAAAATGGCAACACCGCAGAAATGCGCATGTGCCAGTTGAATCTGAACAAGGAAACAGTCGGTGGTTGTATTTGATTAACGTTTATTGAAAAAGTATATTTCAGCAAACAAAGAAAGAAACAAAACTAAATTATTGAAATATTAACCTAAGGCAAATTGCTAAGTGAAAATAGCAGCAATTAAAATGTTGAATGACCAACTAATGAGCATGGTAAATACTGTAGCCTCACAAGTTTGAAATTACCTTATCTTTCAGTCTAATATATGACTATTTACATTTTTAAAAATGTACTTACTTTTCTAGAGCTTCATCAGAAGCACGCTTTTTGTAAGTAGTTACACCTAACTGTCTTCGAAGTTGAGCTGGAATTTAGCCCAAAAGGATTTGAGAAATGTGATTGGTTGACGATAGGCTTATGACATTGGCATCTCAACAACGATTTGAGAAGTGTTAAGGAAAACTCCACCCAAAAACAATTTTTTGCTATTTGTTTTATTAGTCCATTGTTGACAGTCCCAAAATGTTTTTCTTGTCAGAAATCAAGTGTTCAAGATATGTAACTTTCAAAAACATGCTGCGTTTTGCATCATAAGGGGATGATTTCTGTATTTTCACGGTTGTGTATCTTGAAAACAGCCCAGGGTGGGCTGACAGGATGGGTGTTTGAGAATGGTATTTTTTATATGGGAATCTCTCTCCCTCTTTCTCTCTCTGTATCTCTCACTCTGACAGTGACTTCACTGAAAACATTACGTGACTAATATACCTGATTTGTTGTGATCAGTCATTTGTTTGTGATCACTCATTGTATATGTTTGGGCATAATGTGGTATATACAGGGCACATTTGTTAAAGAGACCTAGGTCTCTATGTTTTCCCTGTTAAAATAAAGGTTAAATAATAAATGCATGAATACAAAATCATGGGGAATCGGGGAAGAGTACGAGGTTATTTATTTTCATTTGAAAGTACTTACATTTCAGTTATGTTTTTGGGAGCAGTTTGAATAGTCACACTTTAAATTATAGGCCTATATCCTTGTATGCCTGATTTGTCAAGTGTTTTGAGGTTATTACTGAATGTAGAAACACATCAGAAGAACTCATAGGGGCTGCTTGAGCTTTTTACCTAGCAGTGCATTTGGGGACATACAGTTGAAGTCGGAAGTTTACATACACCTTAGCCAAATACATTTAAACTCAGTTTTTCACAATTCCTGACATTTAATCAGAGTAAGAATTCCCTGTCTTAGGTCAGTTAGGATCACCAATTTATTTTAAGAATGTGAAATGTCAGAATAATAGTGTAGAGAGTGATTTATTTCAGCTTTTATTTCTTTCATCATATTCCCAGTGGGTCAGAAGTTTACATACACTCAATTAGTATTTGGTAGCATTGCCGTTAAATTGTTTAACTTGGGTCAAACGTTCTGGGTAACCTTCCACAAGCTTCCCACAATAAGTCGGGAGAATTTTGTCCCATTCCTCCTGACAGAGCTAGTGTAACTGAGTCCGGTTTGTAGCCCTCCTTGCTCGCACACTCTTTTTCAGTTCTGCCCACACATTTTCTATAGGATTGAGGTCAGGGCTTTGTGATGGCCACTCCAATACCTTGACTTTGTTGTCCTTAAGCCATTTTGCCCCAACTTTGGAAGTATGCTAGGTGTCATTGTCGATTTGGAAGACCCATTTGCGACCAAGCTTTAACTTCCTGACTGATGTCTTGATGTTGCCTCAATATATCCACATAATTTTCCTACCTCATGATGCCATCTATTTTGTGAAGTGCACCAGTCCCTCCTGCAGCAAAGCACCCCCACAACATGATGCTGCCACCCCCGTGCTTCACGGTTGAGATGGTGTTCTTCGGCTTGCAAGCCTCCCCCGTATTCCTCCAAACATAACAATGGTCACTATGGCCAAACAGTTCTATTTTTGTTTCATCAGACCAGAGGACATTTCTCCGAAAAATACGATCTTTGTCCTCATGTGCAGTTGCAAACCGGAGTCTGGCTTTTTTATGGCGGTTTTTGAGCAGTGGCTTCTTCCTTGGTGAGCAGGCCTTTCAGGTTATGCCGATATAGGACTAATTTTACTGTGGATATAGATACTTTTGTACCTGTTTCCTCCAGCATCTTCACAATGCCATTTGCTGTTGTTCTTTGATTGATTTGCACTAGGTGACACCAACTTCTTGTGACTCTAAGGCTGTCCTAATAAACTGTCTATTCCACCCCCATCAACAACAGGCAGGTCTATGATCTCAGTGTGTCTGACCACAAGGTTCTCACACTGGACTTGACATTCCTTTCCCCTCTAACCAAGTCCAAGCATCGCCTGTGTTTCCGGAACTGGAAAAACATTTACCCAGCCAGCCTGTCAGAAGACATCTTGAACCTGTCTCCTCCTTTTTAATCAGTGGATGAAACTGTGGAGTTTACAATCAATCCCTGAGCAGTGTGCTTGACCTCCATTAATTCCCCCATAAAAACACGGGACGTCGCATTTGCTCACTCAGTTCCCTGGTTTACTTCAGAACTGAGAAACATGAAATCCACTAGACACATCCTGGGTTGAGGGCTGAGTGCAGGGGAGTAACTTGAGCCTCACCATCCACAGACGGGCCTTTCATGAGCATCAAAGGGCCTATTCCAAGGCCCTGAAAGAGGCACGGTCAACATTCTACTCCAACCTTATCAATAAAAATCCTGGAAACTCAAAGCACCTGTTTTCCACCATAAACCATCTTTTGAAACCCCAGTTCATTTCCCCCATCGAGACAACGAAAGAGCAGTGTAACAGCTTCATTTACTTTTTCAAAGGTCAGCAACTTCAGATCTCTCATCTCCAGCTCTACTACTCTGTCTCCTCCCGCCCTTTGAACCTCCACCAAAGTCACCTCAGTCTCTCTCCTACTTCCTTGAAGTCACCCAGGGAGCTCCCAAGTGGTGCAGTGGTCTAAGGCACTGCATCTCGGTGCCAGAGGCGTCACTAGAGACTCTTTTTCGATTCCAGGCTGTATCACAACTGGCCATGATTGGGAGTCCCATAGGGAGACGCACAATTGGCCCAGCATGATTGGCCAGAGTAGACCCTCATTGTAAATAATAATTTATTCTTAACTGACTTGCCTAGTTAAATAAAGGTTCAATAAATAAAATAAAACAATTATTGAGAAGACTATCTCCATGATGAAAACCTCCTCCTGTACCTTCAATACTATTCCAACAGCCCTGCACAAATCTTGCTCCCCTGCACTCAGCCCTCAACCCAGATTTTTTTTCTTCCAATCTGGCAGTGTCCCACCTGCAATTAAGACCACTGTCATCAGCCCTGACTCTGAAATTAATCAGACAATGTGGAAATCCCTGACTTGGGTAACAACATTTTCTTTGAACCAGAGATTGTAGAGTCTAATAATAAAAGTGATGGGGAAGAAACAGCGATCAACAGTGTTGTTGTCACGGAAGAATCTGACCAATTTTTGAAATCAGTGGAATGCCCGGTGTAAGCAGAGTATGAGAAGGAGATGATGAAAATTCTGGCATTTGATTGCATCCATGACAGAGAGGGAGAAACATATAATGATTCTTTTCACATTGCACACGGTCAGTGTGAACCAGAGTGACTTGACACAACGGGCCAAGCAAGCTGTACAAACAACACAGGACGTCTTACTTCATTAAAGAGTTTAGCTACATTTTCCAATATTATACATTTCAAATTTCGTCAAAGTTGCAAGTTAAAGTGTACGGTTAGATAGCTAGGGAATGTTAGCTGGCTAGCTAACTAACGTTACGTGTATGATTAGTGTAGTAATATTATTAATATCTCACAAATCCATTTGCATTGCTAGTTATAGCCTGTTAGCTTTAGCTACCTGTAGATTGATACTACAGCATTTCATGCATGGTGGCTAGCTATGACAATCTGTTTGTTTTTCTAGTTATGTTTGGGTTGGGATTATGGTTCATTGTTTAGCTAGCTAGCTAACTACATGTTTAAACAAAAGAATCCACTTCACCAGATGATTACATGACGTATAAAGTTAGCCATGTGTGGGCCTCCCGAGAGGCGCAGCGTTTTAATGCACTGCATCGCACTGCTTGAGCTGTCACTACAGATCTGGGTTCGTCCCCGGGCTGTGTTGCAGACGTCTGTGACCGGGACACCCATGAGGTGGTGCACAATTGGCCCAGCGTTGTCTGGGTTAGCGGAGGGTTTCGGCCGGGATGTCCTTGTCCCATCGCGCTCTAGTGAATCCTGTGGCGGGCCGGGCATATGCACGCTGACATGTTTGCCAGTTGTACTGTGTTTCTTCCGACACATTGGTGTGGCTGGCTTCCGGGTTAAGCAAGCAGTGTGTCAAGAAGCAGTGCGCCTTGGCATGGTCATGTCGGAGGACGCGTGGCTCTCATCCTGCGCCTCTCCCGAGTCCGTATGGGAGTTGCAGCAAGGGGACAACACTGTAACTACCTATTGGATATCACAAAATGGGAGAAAAAGGCGTAAAAAATAGGTTAGCCAGGTGTATCTGGGGGTGATTACGGCCATCTATTGTATTGAAAATATTAAATACACTACCTTACTCACTCTGTTTAGCACATGGCCTCACGTGAATCCTTAAAGAGATGGGTTGAGCTAAGGCTTAAGAGGGTGTGAATGATGCTGATTGGGTCTAGACAAAGAAGAGCTCTCCAGCAGATGTACCAAATATTTAAGGGCTGTTTCCTCAAAAGTTTATCAACTTTCAAAGAAGAATTACTTTCTCATTGTTCCTCAACTGTAGTGTATGATATACCATTTTCTAGAGTCTGTACTTTCATCCAATGTAAAAAATAAATAAAAAAATAATCACATTTTGTAGCATAAGACTGAAAAGAGGTGGTCGGTCAAAAATGTTATTTTATGTGCAAAAATATTCAAGTCCATTTTTTTATTTGCAGTGTAAGTAAGATATACCAGTTTACTCTTACTGGTGGCCCAAAATATACATTATCTGAAAGCCATGCCCATAATAGGCCACACCACCTGAAAATAACCTAAGGATTGCTGTGACAACTCAACTGATGGTTTGAAAAAACAACTGACGGTCAAATAAACCCATGTTTGGATAATACAAACAACCTAAAATGTTGGGTTATTCACACAACCCAACTGGCAAAATAACCCAGCATGAGTTCTGTCCAATATTTACCCAGCGCTGTGTTACCAAATAACCTAAATTGAGCTGTTTTAAACCCAGCAGTTTTTAGAGTGCATGGAATCTCATTCCACTGCAATGCTGATGACACCCAGCTGTATGTAAAAAAACTTCCCAACGTCCTTCTGACTCATGTGCCTTAGGTAGATAAGGCATGGATGAAGCAAAACTTCCTTCAACTGAACAGCAGCAAAAGAGAGGTCCTACTTGTTGGCAACCCCCACCAGTTCGGCAGCTCACCATTGCAGGACAGAACATCCCTCCCCCTCAGTTGCCAATCTGGGTGTAAAGCTGGATTCCTCCCTGACCTTTTGACAGTGACATCAAATGACTGTGTAAAGCGTCATTCTATCACAGCTAGAAATTTGCCAAACTCTGTCCCACCCTCACTCTGATGCAGAGAAGCTTGTCCATGCCTTTATCTCCTGAAGGCTGCACTACTGCAATGCACTCTTCATCGATATCCCTGGCAGGAGTCTCCAGATGCTCCAATACATCCAGAGCAGCGCTGCCAGGATCCTGATAAGAGTGCGGAAACACCATCATATCACTCCCGTTATGTCATCTCTGTACTTGCTCCCCGTCTCATTCCAGATTGAATTCAAAACCCTCCTGACTTTCTAGTGTATTCATGGCAATGTCCCTTCTTATCTCAAAGAAGTGCTCTCCCTCCATAACCCCACCCGAACCCTCAGGTCAAGTGATAGCCTGCTCCTCCATGTCCCCAGGACCAAGCTCCTTGGGGGATCGGGCTTTCAGCTCGACGGCCTGCAGCCTCTGAAATGCCCTTCCGGACCCCCTGAAGGCACCACAGACTATGGGTTCCTTTAAGACGCGCCTAAAGATCTTTCTCTTTAGGAAGGCTTTCTGTTGATAGCTGTGCTGCTTGGTGCGCTTGTCCCTTGTAGCGTCAGCTGTGGTCTTTGTCAGTTGCCTTTTCTAGTTGTGTCCATTTATGTTACATTTTTAATTTTATGCACTTTGAGATTATTCTGTATGATGAAAAGTGCCTTACAAATGTAATCTATTATTATCATTATTATTATTGTGAGCCAGATAGAAGTAATGCTACAGTAGACTCCCGATTGTGATGTAGTGACCAGTACGATACATTGGATTTTCTAAGTTTCAGTTCAGTCTGGCATTCCAGATATGTACTCCTCAAATATGCTTGAGTATCTCAAAAAGGCTGCTTTTTTCTTGAGGTTAATCTCCTGGAGATGTGCTGTAAAACCTTAAATGACACATGGTTTAGTTTTGTTGACATTTGCCTTGGACCCAAGGCACTTACGAAGAAACTCATGATCAGAGGGAAAGGGGGTTTGAAAATTAAATGAAATGCCAAAAGTGACACAGGCACTTTTGGATTTACTCTGTCACTGTGATCCCCTTGGATAACATGGGCAGAGGAGAGAAAGAAAGAGAGAGTCCCTACAGATGGAGTGTGAGAAAGGAGTGCAGAGTGAGAGAGACAGTACTCTATACTGACCCCACCAGTTTGTAGTCTAGCGAGAATTAATGCTAGGGGTAGATATTATGTTATATGCCTCTATTACTTGTCTTCTGTCATGTTGCTTGAGTGACTCAAGTGCCACAGCTATGACACAGACAGGCTTGGTGGCATGTCCAGTAAGTTTTATGATGCTCTATTCAACTTCTTCTAGTCTTTCCCTCACTGTAGATGTGATCTCTTGCAAACAACATTAGTTGACCACTGACCACCTGCAGATGGGCAGAATCAAAAGAGGATAGATCTAGGGCTACAATGGGTGTCGGACATGCCACAGTGTTCTCGACCTTGTATCCTTGCTCTTAGTCGCTCCGCTCCAGTTGTATTTCTCTCTGCCTCCCAGGAAGAGCTGCCAGGCATTGAGAGGCATTGAGAGGCCTTCCTCATGGTCCCTTCTCAGCCTGAGCCTCAGCCTCAGGTCCTAATATGCAGTCTCCCGTCACTGTGGGCACAACATGCCTTCCTCTGCATATAAATTAGCAAATTAGCTTTTCAAATAGCTTTTGTAGGTGTCTGGTATCGTTCTCCACTCCAAAGAAAACTTCAGCACAAGTTACAGTATGTGAAAAAAAAGGAAGCAGGTGTTGACGCCCATGCCAGGTGACACCCATCTTATCTTGATAATTACACTGATTTGTTTTATGCTCCTTAAGATTTACATTACCGTTCAAAAGTTTGGGTCACTTAGAAATGTCCTTGTTTTTGAAAGAAAAGTAATTAAAATAACATAAAATTTATCTGAAATACAGTGTAGACATTGTTAATGTTGTAAATGACTATTGTAGCTGGAAACGGCTGATTTTTAATGGAATATCTACATAGGCGTTCAGAGGCCCATTATCAGCAACCATCACTCCTGTTTTCCAATGGCACGTTGTGTTAGCTAATCCAAGTTTATAATTTTAAAAGGCAAATTGATCATTTGAAAACCCTTTTGCAATTATGTTAGCACAGCTGAAATCTGTTGTCCTTATTAAAGCAGCAATAAAACTGGCCTTCTTTAGACTAGTTGAGTGTCTGGAGCATCAGCATTTGTGGGTTCGATTCCAGGCTCAAAATGGCCAAAAACAAATTACTTTCTTCTGAAACTCATCAGTCTATTCTTGTTCTGAGAAATGAAGAGAAATTGCCAATAAACTGAAGATCTCGTACAACGCTGTGTACTACTCCCTTCACAGAACAGCGCAAACTGTCTCTAACCAGAATAGAAAGAGGAGTGGGAGGCCCCGGTGCACTACGGAACAAGAGGACAAGTACATTAGTATCTAGTTTGATAAACAGACACCTCACAAGTCCTCATCTGGCAGCTTCATTAAATAGTACCCGCAAAACACCAGTCTCAATGTCAACAGTGAAGAGGTGACTCCGGCATGCTGGGCAGCATGCAGAATTACAAATAAAAAGCCATATGTCAGACTGGCCAATAAAAATAAAAGATTAAGATGGCCAAAACAACACAGATGCTGGACAGAGAAAGATTGGGAAAAAGTGTTATGGAGGAGTGCTTGATGCCATCTGTCAAGCATGGTGGAGGCAATGTCAGGTTCTGCGGGTGCTTTGGTGGTGGTAAAACGGGAGATTTGTACAGGGTAAAAGATCTCGAAGAAGGACGGTGCTTAATTGGAGCCAATTTCCTCCTACAACAGGACAATGACAGCAGGAACTATTCGGGGAAGAAGCAGTCAGCTTGTATTCCGTCTATAATGGAGTGGCTAGCACAGTCACCAGATCTCAACCTATTGAGCTGTTGTGAGAGCAGCTTGACCATATGGTACGTAAGAAGTGCCCATCAAGCCAATCCAACTTGTGGGAGGTGCTTTAGGACGCATGGGGTGAAATCTCTTCAGATTACCTCAACAAATTGACAACTAGATTGCCAAAGATCAGCAAGTATGTAATTGCTCCAAATGGAGGATTCTTTGACAAAAGCTAAGTTTGAAGGACACAATTATTAATAACCTTGTCAACGTCTTGACTGTATTTCCTATTAATTTTGCAACTAATTTCATGTATGTTTTCATGGAAAAAAAGGACATTCCTAAGTGACCCCAAATTTTTGACCGGTAGTGTACTTTGCTTTCAGGATCCACTTATAACTCTGTTCTTATCTCCTCTGGATATAGAGAGCTGCAACGTGTCTCCTTCTCAAATTGGACTGCATGCAGGGATGATGAGGGGAGGCAGCATATCAATCTGAGCCTGTTTGGAGAAAAAAACAACCCTCCACATCAACTGAAAATAGACCGACTTGACAAGGATGGGGGAGGAAATGGGATAATTAAAAGTAGCTCATCAGTGGTGTTAACTGAGATATCCTCTTCCCTCCCCCACTTACCTCCCTTCTTCGCTCCGTCCATTCCCCCCTTACAAGAAGAATGATGTGGAATATTTGATGCGCTCCTCATTTCAAGTCCACATTTTGAGAGGAAGAACCAAGCTTGCTGTATTTCATACCATTTCCTGTTTTATCTATCATGTTAATAGCAGAAACAACTGGTATTAATCCAATGAGTTTTGGACTTCTATCCCCTTTTAAACACAGTGTATTTGAGCTACAGGGTTGTACCATATACCAACCATTAGTCTGTGTGATTAATGGGGGCTGAGCTAGAGAAATGTTTGTAAGAAAATGGCGGATAATAACATCTGTAGAGTCCAAAGGGTTTGAGCAACAAACTATTAAGTCATTTTGAAGTCAAATCAAATTGGTCACATACACGTGTTTATCAGATGTATTTGTGGGTGTAGCGAAAGGCTTGTGTTTCTAGCTCCAACAGTACAGTAATATCTAACAATTTCACAGCATACAGTTGAAGTCGGAAGTTTACATACACCTTAGCCAAATGCATTTTTACCTCTCTAGGGTATATGGGACACTAGCGCCCCATCTGGCCAACATCCAGTGAGGTTGCAGAGTGCCAAATTCAATTACAGAAATGCTCATTATAAAAATTCAGAAAACAAAACATATTTTACATAGGTTTAAAGATTAACTTCTTGTTAAACCAAACACAGTGTCATATTTATAAAATACTGTTCGGCGAAAGCATACCTAGCCCAGTTGACAAATTAATACAAACAGTAACCAGCCAAGCAGAAGCGTTACAAAACTCAGAAATAGAGATACAAAAAAAATAAGATACCCTTACCTTTGATGATCTTCATATGGTGGCAATCAGAAGACATTCATTTACTCAATAAATGTTCCTTTTGTTCGATGAAGTCTCTTGATATCCAAAAACCTCCGTTTTGTTATTGCGTTTTCTTCAGTAATCCACAGCCTCAAACTCAGTCAAAACAATCAGACAGAAAATCCAAATTGTATCCGTAAAGTTCATAGAAACATGTCAAATGATGTTTATATTCAATTCTCAGGTTGTTTTTTAGCCTAAATTATCTATAATATTTCAACCGGACAATAACGTCATCAATATAAAAGGTAAACAAGAAATGCACATGCGCCTGTGAAAAAACTCTGCGTCACGTTAGGGTCCACTCGTTCAGACTGGTCTTACACCCTCATTTATAAGAATACAAGCCTGAAACAATTTCTAAAGACTGTTGACATCTAGTGGAAGGCATAGGAACTGCAAATGGAGTCATAAGTCAATGGATACTGAAATGGCATTGAATAGATAACTACAAAACCAAAAATAAACTACTTCCTGAAGGATTTTTCTCAGGTTTTCGCCTGCTATCAGTTCTGTTATCCTCTAGTGACACCCCATCCCGTGAACAGGACCGTTGTCATCATCTGACACTAATTAGCATAACGCAACGGACATAAATCTTCCTAGAAAATATTCCTATTCATGAAAATCACAAGTGAAATATATTGGAACACAGCTTAACCTTTTGTTAATCACCCTGTCATCTCAGATTTTCAAAATATGCTTTACAGCGAAAGCTAGACAAGCATTTGTGTAAGTTTATCGATAGCCTAGCATAGCATTTTGTCCAGCTAGCAGCAGGCAACCTTGTCACGAAAATCAGAAAAGCAATCAAATTAAATTGTTTACCTTTGATGAACTTCGGATGTTTTCACTCACGAGACTCCCAGGTAGATAGCCAAAGTTCATTTTTTCCCAAAATATTATTTTTGTAGGCGAAATAGCTCCGTTTGTTCTTCACGTTTGGCTGAGAAATCGACCGGAAATTGCGGTCACGACAACGCCGAAAAATATTCCAAATTAGCTCCATAATATCGACAGAAACATGGCAAACGTTGTTTAGAATCAACCCTCAAGGTGTTTTTCAAATATCTATTCGATAATATATCCACCGGCACAATTGGTTTTTCAGTAGAAGCGATTGGAATAATGGCTACCTCTGTACTTTACGTGAGATTTTCTCCGGGAGCATCATGTGACCACTTGCGCAATGTAGCCCCCTACGGGTATTCTTCAACATAAATGTGTAAAACTACGTCACAATGCTGTAGACACCTTGGGGAATATGTAGAAAGCGTAAGCTGGTTCATAGCACAGCTCAATGGGGACTCATTGGCACGCAGCGCTTTCAAAATATGGGTCACTTCCGGATTGGATTTTTCTCAGGCTTTCGCCTGCAACATCAGTTCTGTCATACTCACAGACAATATCTTTACAGTTTTGGAAACGTTAGAGTGTTTTCTATCCAAAGGTGTCAATTATATGCATATTCTAGCATCTTGTCCTGACAAAATATCCCGTTTAAAACAGGAACGTTTTTTTTTTTCAAAAATGAAAATACTGTCCCTAGAGTCGCAAAAGGTTATACTCAGACACTATTTTAACAGTTTTGGAAACTTTAGAGTGTTTTCTTTTCATCCAAAATTCTGAATGCTGCCCCCTACCCTAGAGAGGTTAAACTCAGTTTTTCCCAATTCCTGACATTTAATCCCAGTAAAAATTCCCTGTTTTAGGTCAGTTAGGATCAACACTTTATTTTACGAATGTGAAATGTCAGGATAATAGTAGAGAAAATGATTTATTTCAGCTTTTATTTCTTTCATCACATTCCCAGTGGCTCAGAAGTTTACATACACTCAATTACTATTTGGTAGCATTGCTTTTAAATTGTTTAACTTGGGTCAAACATTTTGGGTAGCCTTCCACAAGCTTCATACAATAAATTGGGTGAATTTTGTCCCAATCCTCCTGACAGAGCTGGTGTAACTGAGTCAGGTTTGTGCGAGCAAGGAGGCCGACATACTTTTTCAGTTCTGCCCACACATTTTCTATAGGATTGAGGTCAGGGCTTTGTGATGGCCACTCCAATACCTTGACTTTTTGTCCTTAAGTCATTTTCCACAACTTTGGAAGTATGCTTGGTGTCAATGTCCATTTGGAAGACCCATTTGCGACCAAGCTTTAACTTCCTGACTGATGTCTTGATGTTGCTTCAATATATCCACATCAATTTCCTGCCTCATGATGTCATCTATTTTGTGAAGTGCACCAGTCCCTCCTGCAGCAAAGCACCCCCACAACATGATATTGCCACCCCAGTGCCTCACGGTTGGGATGGTATTCTTCGGCTTGCAAGCATCCCCCTTTTTCCTCCAAACATAACGATGGTCATTATGGCCACACAGTTCTATTTTTGTTTCATCAGACCAGAGGACATTTCTCCAAAAAGTATGATCTTTGTCCCCCATGTGCAGTTGCAAACCGAAAATTTGTGGGCAGAACTGAAAAAGCGTGTGCAAGCAAGGAAGCCTGAGAACCTGACTCAGTTACACCAGCCCTGTCAGGAGGAATGGACCAAAATTCACCAAACTTATTGTGGGAAGCTTGTGGAAGGCTACCCAAAACGTTTGACCCAAGTTCAACAATTTAATGGCAATTCTACCAAATACTATTTGGGGCGGCAGGGTAGCCTAGTGGTTAGAGCGTTGGACTAGTAACCGGAAGGCTGCAAGTTCAAACCCCTGAGCTGACAAGGTACAAGTCTGTCGTTCTGCCCCCGAACAGGCAGTTAACCTACTGTTCCTAGGCCGTCATTGAAAATAAGAATTTGTTCTTAACTGACTTGCCTGGTTAAATAAAGGTAAAATAAAAATAACAAATAAAAATTTGGTAAACTTCTGACCCACTTGGATTATGATGAATTAAATTCAAGTTGAAATAAATCATTCTCTACTATTATTCTGACATTTCACATTCTTAAAATTCTGTGGTGATCCTAACTGATCTGTCTTTAAACTATTAAATGTTTTTATTTCATGTAAAGCAATTGGCCTCCGAGACATCACAGCAGCAACTGAGGTCACCCCCCATCCTAAATTGGTCAGGGCAGGTCAAAAGCTTTCCACTTTGATGCTTGCCCATGTAGACTCCAATGCGTCCCACAGTTGGCTGGATGTCCCTTTGAAACATTTTTGATACACACGGGAAACTGTTGAGTGTGAAAAACCCAGCAGCAGTGCAGTTCTTGACATACTCAAACCGCTGAACAAACAACCATAGCCTGTTCAAATGTCCTTAAACATTTTGTTTTGCCCATTCACATTTCCCACACACACAATCAATGTCTCAATTGTCTCAAGGCTTAAAACATCTTCTTTAACCTGTCTCCCCCTTCATCTACACTGATTTGAAGTGGATTTGACAAGTGACAGAAAATAAGGGATCTTTCATCTGGATTCACCTGGTCAGTCTATGTCATGGAAAGACCAAGTGTTCCTAACTATTCAACTCAAAGACAAAGGATGAGTGCAGGGGAGCAGCCTGTCGACAATTCTCAATACTCCTTATGAGGTTAGACTGCATTATTAATGCCCGGGAGCCAGATACATTATTTAATTTTGTAAGTCAGTGGGGATGGATGGAGAAACCAGGGGAGTGCTGGGAGAGCTCCTATACTGAGAATAAATACACCTGTCTATGGGTGATGCACGAGGAGCCGCACTCTCTGCAATGCAAATTAGACCCGCAACCTTGCCAACCACTCTCTTCCTGTAACTGCCTCTGGTGTTACACACGAGACACCATCTGGATCCAGCTATATGGACCCCATATAGTGTGAAGATGTGTGCATGGGTAAGTGTCCCTATGCACGTAACAGTGAAGACTGTATGAGAGGTAAAATAGGTATTTTGACCTCAATGAGACTTAAAGGTTACATAAAAATAAATAGGGAGTAGGGACAGTGTTTTTTCCTGACCATCTGATCTGACCAGGAAGTCCTGGAAAAATGTCTCTCCACTGGTCTCTCAGTTTTAGTCGTGTGGACTTCATTTATTTCCCAGGTGGCTTGGTGGTACCAGCATTTATTTTAAACGGTGGGGCTTCTTTACCTTTAGCGCCTGTAAACGAGTTAGAACTGAGGGCGGATGCTGAGAGATGAGAGGGGCGTGAAGGCTGAGAAAAATGTGTGAATTGGTTAAAGTTGTTAAAGTTGCAAATTACATTTTTGTTTGGGCTTTGTGCGCAGATTTGTGTGTGCTTGCGCGTGTGTGTAATTGGGTGGTGGTGTTGGTTAGGATCTGCTTTGGCACTTGGTTTGTTCTATGTAACATAAGCAGCATTTTCTGCAAGATTCTATCCAAGTGGAAAGTGTCCGTCTCCTTAAATGAGCGAAGACACACTATACCCCGAGTACAGCATATGGAAATAGTGGATGATCAGAGATTCACTAACAAAGCCCAATGTGCATAGCAAACACCTCATTATATAGCAAGGCAGGGGTGTCACAAAACAGATGAGCAAAGACATATGACATCTAATTTATGAAGCTATGTATGACATCGAGAATTGACCAATGCAGGGAGACAGACAGCCCAATCCCTGATTGAATGCACATATCAAAGTTAGGCCACAGAGTTTTCCATATCTCCTGGCAAGATGGTGGCAACCTGGAGGTGATGTTGAACAAATTGCCCCCCCTACGACATCTTTATTCAGTGACATTGTATCCTTGTGAGCTTCTAACAACATTCTATTTTGTTTGCAACCTTGCTCTTTCTTTTGCTAATAACCTGAGAGTCATGGCAACAGTACCAGTGGATGTGTGAAGTTATTTTGATTACTGGGAAGCTGAAGAGGTCATGTTTTTTCATAAAGGGGATGCAGGTTAATATATTATCTTATGAATAGATGGTTAAGTATTATAATTTACACAGAAGACTAGTTCTGAGCATTTTTGAGCAGGCAAGAATGTTAAGATACAAAAACAGAATGTACAGTATTAATGTGTTTCATTTCATTTGAAGTTTAGAAGGGTCATTTAGTTTTTCTAGAGCAGTCGTTCCCAAACTGTGGGGCGCACAGTTTATTTATTTTTTAAGAACAGTCCGACTTTCAACTTACTCTTGAAAGTTGTAATAGTAGAATAGACAAGGTGACATTTCAAAATTTGGTAGTGCATCATCAGTATTCCTCTTGTCATGTCAGTCATTGCTATTAATAACTTGTCAGAAATGGACAGGTCAACTAGCCCACGTCAGCTAACATTTTTTAGCTAGGTTTGGACATGGCAAACTACACTGCTCCAAAAAATAAAGGGAACACTTAAACAACACAATGTAACTGCAAGTCAATCACACTTCTGTGAAATCAAACTGTCCACTTAGGAAGCAACACTGATTGACAATACATTTCACATGCTGTTGTGCATATGGAATAGACAACAGGTGGAAATTATAGGCAATTAGCAAGACACCCCCAATAAAGGAGTGGTTCTGCAGGTGGTAACCACAGACCACTTCTCAGTTCCTATGCTTCCTGGCTGATGTTTTGGTCACTCATGGTGTCATGGTGTGGGGTGGTATTTCTTTGGAGGGCTGCACAGCCCTCCATGTGCTTGCCAGAGGTAGCCTGACTGCCATTAGGTACCGAGATGAGATCCTCAGACCCCTTGTGAGACCATATGCTGGTGCGGTTGGCCCTGGGTTCCTCCTCATGCAAGACAATGCCTAGACCTTATGTGGCTGGAGTGTGTCAGCAGTTCCTGCAAGAGGAAGGCATTGATGCTATGGACTGGCCCGTCCGTTCCCCAGACCTGAATCCAATTGAGCACATCTGGGACATCATGTCTTCCTCCATCCACAGACTGTCCAGGAGTTGGCGGATGCTTTAGTCCAGGTCTGGGAGGAGATCCCTCAGGAGACCATCCGCCACCTCATCAGGAGCATGCCCAGACGTTGTAGGGAGGTCATACAGGCAAGTGGAGGCCACACACACTACTGAGCCTCATTTTGACTTGTTTTAAGGACATTACATCAAAGTTGGATCAGCCTGTAGTGTGGTTTTCCACTTTAATTTTGAGTGGGACTCCAAATCCAGACCTCCATGGGTTGATAAATTTGATTTCCATTGATAATTTTTGTGTGATTTTGTTGTCAGCACATTCAACTATGTAAACAAAAAAAGTATTTAATAAGAATTTTTCATTCATTCAGATCTAGGATGTGTTATTTTAGTGTTCCCTTTATTTTTTGAGCAGTGTATATAGAATTGGAAGAAAATGCACTTTAAAACTAACATTTTTTATCTGCACCCCATGGGAAAATGTGTAGAATTGCAGGAAATAAGCTTTAAACCTGCAAAATGTTCTCTCCCACAGCAAGAGGGGTGTGAACAGTTTGTGTCATCAACAGTTCTTGTGTCCATAGAAATAGTGGCGCGGGATGCTGGAAGGGGGGCCTGAGTAAAAAAGTTTGGGAACCGCTGCTTTTGTCTTGTGCTTTCATTCTTAGGTCAAATATTTCACACATCTGAATCATATTACACCCATTTTAATCACACACGCTGTTAACAAATATTTAATTCCGAAACCAAAGCAGCTCATTAAAAAGGGAGGTTGTTCTACATTTAATGAAGAAATCGATGAGTGAGCAGACACAAAACACATCCCCTCCCTCCAGCCAGGAGGCTTTTAACCTTGGCACCGTCTCAAACTTGATATTTAGATTTGCGCTGTGCCCGGTACCAAATTATAATGTAATTACTTTGTAGGATAGAGACACCCCTGTCTTGGAGAGAGAGGGAGGGAGGGAGGGAGAGAGAGGGCATAATTGAAACGTGAAGGCCCGGGCTGGGCCATACAGTATACCAGTAGGAGCAGAAGAGAATACACTCCAGGCCTGATGCCCCGGCTCTCGCATGATGGGTTCCTGTGAGGAGAAATCAGCGTGCTTCATTTATAGCTCCAGTAAATAATAATATACTGGCAGCATTTGGATGTGTCAGGTCCCATATCTTTGGCTGTTCTATTAGAAATAGATCCCTGTGCAGGACAATTAACCTCTGGCCCTCGCCATGTGGATCCCTGCTGTAACGGCTTAGCATGAGCCAAAAATCAGCTCCCCGGAGTGAAGAAGAGGATAAACCTAGCCCAACTCAACATTCTGTTGGCTCTCTGGCTGGGCTGCTACGACTCTCTGCTACCCATCAGGCCCAGCCAATCTTATCACAATGCTATAGAGTTTCCAGTTTTAGCATATTATCACCGAGATGTAATGTAGGTTGGAGGTGGTGAGCAAGGCTGACCACTGTGCGTTTGTGCTCCACTGAATATATATCGTCTGGCAGACTTTCAGCATGTAAGCTTAATATGGAATTCCTTTAGTCCACAGTACGTCTCCTATCTGTTCTTACGGGCTTGGAATGAACCATCTAGTTAGTAGACCAACCCTTGTTTTTTTGATGATTGCCTGTAACATTTGAACTTCCAACAAAACAAATTTGCCAATGATCTGTAATAGTTTTGGTGTCCTCTTGTTCATCAGTAGTAAAATTGCATCGAATCTGACTTTAGTCCCTGCTGCTTGATGGCAAAATGGTCACATTTGGACCATTTTCTTAATGGTTGATTATCAAATCAAATGTTATTTGTCACATACACATGGTTAGCAGATGTTAATGTGAGTGTAACGAAATGCTTGTGCTTCTAGTTAGAGTCCAGATTGAGCATTAATAAAGCAGTGGACCAGCAGGGTGACCTTAAGGGTCTGGTTCTGGTCATCCCCATCATTAGCCCCGATGCGTCTCTAGGCTCTCACTGTCGCGCTCCAACTCTGGCTGGCACATACTCTGGTCACGTGATGGGGGAATCGGTGGCTGCCCACTTCTAGCCTGTAATTTTCACACCACTGGGTTAATGTGTGAGATGGCAACAGATGCTGCGAGAGGAGGCGGAAGCAAATTATGCCCAAAGGGCCTTAAAAGCCCTGGCTATTTAAATATAATTTGAAAAAAATGTGCTTTTTGGCGTGTGGAATGTAGCAGGTTGTGATGTATTACAATAATAATCACAGTCCCTTGGTTGACATCCCTCCCTCCACAACTTTATTAGTATGTGTGTTTATGTGGCTGTGCATAGGGGATGTGCGCTGTAGTTTGTTTGTGTTTTATGGGAAGGGGAATTCTTTACAAAAGCAGGGGGCCAACATTGCCTTTGCCAGGGTGTGTGTGTGTGTGTTGCAAGGTTTGTGTTTTTATATATTTTCCAATCCATTTTCCAATTTTTTATTTAGCTAAAGTTTTATAAAAACATTTATTTTGTTTTCATATTATTTAGTTTTAGTTTTGGTGTGTGGGACAGAAAGTAGCCTATGCATGGGAGGCTAGGGGGGCCATTTATGTATTTTTATAGTTTTTGTGTTTTGGGGGATGTCAGTTCTTGCCACTGTGGGGTAGTAGTGGATGGGTCAGGTGATGGGTCAGGTCATAGGTTAGGTAAGGTTTAAGGGTAGACTCAGGAAGATGACATAGATGCACATAGTAAGCAGTAGTAGTAGTTCAATTACTGCAACAACCAGGAGCGTTGGAGCACAAGGGTAAACTTCTCAATTGCTGTGGTCCTGTAGTGTGCATGTTGTAGCAGCATGAAGTGCACCCGTGCACATGCGCAGATACTCTGTGTGACCATGTGAGAGCAAAGTCTTGCATCATGCTGATCTAAATGGGCAATTTTGCATGAAAAATCCTGTGATCAAAGGTCATGAAGTTTTGACTGCAGTCAATTGCAAGTTTGTGCAGTTGCTCTTCCCCAACCTTCATCCTGCAGCCATCACCTGCATTGTGGGAGACTCTATTGTCAAGCAATCATAAGTGTGTTTTTGTTTGACCCATGAGAACATGATCAAAGACATGACTGAAACAGGAACCAGTTAGCTGTGATTTACAGTGCCTTTGGAAAGTATACAGACCCCTGGTCTTTTTCACATTTTGTTACGTTACAGCTTTATTCAAAAATGCATTCAATTATTTTTTCCCCCCCTCATCAATCTACACACAATACCCCATAATGACAAAGCAAAAACAGGTTTTTAGAGGTTTTAAAAAGGTTTTTATAAAATTTAAAAAACGGAAAATCTAATTTATGTAAGTATTCAGACCCTTTACTCAGTACTTTGTTGAAGAACCTTTGGCAGCGATTACAGCATCGAATCTTCATGGTTATGACTAAAAGCTTGGCACACCTGTATTTGGGGAGTTTCTCCCATTCTTCTCTACAGATCCTCTCAAGCTCTGTGATGTTGAATGGGGAGTGTTGTTTGAAGGCTATTTTCAGGTCTCTCCAGAGATGTTCGATCGGGAATGTAGTATCTGGGATCTACATCTGTTTATATTAGTTACTGTGCTGTTACTAAGCAGTAATGCATTACGGCAGTGTTACGTTACTACACCTAATAGGAAATGCACTGGAATGCCGCGAACTGTAGAGCACGAGGGGTTTTTGACTAAACGACAACTAACTGTACTCCCGTCTCCTGCCTGGTCATTTCTCCACAACACAAATATTACAGTGGCGACGAGGTGATTAAACTACATAAACGGACATTGCTTGAAGGGAAGAATGTTGCGTGAGTAATGAAACTCAAAAAAAGTATGTAATTCGTCAGTTATTTTTTATTTTCTTTCGCCAGTAAGGTAGGCTAGCACTGCTAGTACAGTATTCAGGAGCTGCCAAGTAGCAAGACTATTGGAGTCCAGAATAGCGACACTGCCCTCTGGTGGTTAAATAAAAGAAACTGTCATTGAACCCATTGAAATTAGGCGATCTCAGTGGAGAAATATTGTCAAGGAAGAGAAAAAAAAGGAAGAAGGGACATAACACGGTGTGTACATTAATACAAATGAGTGCAGTGAATGAAGTAATTGCAGAAACTTCTGAAGTGAAGAAGTAGATGAATATTCAGGAATATAAGGAAACTGAACAATTAACTGTGAAAATGGCAACCATTGGTCGAGTACCAGAGTTTGAGGCTACAAAAGAGGATTTTGATTCCTATTTGGAGCGTTTTGAGCGTTGGCTGCCTGCAAATGAAATCAAAGATGGAAAGAAAGCAGACGTATTTCTCAGTGTTTTGGGTCCAACTGAGTATGGATTGCTGAAAGGTCTCATTGAACCAATGAAAGCAGTGGAGTTGAACTATGCAGAACTGACTGAAACTCTTTCAAGGTATTTCAAGCCTAAGCCAATTCTCATTGCAGAACGTTTCAGATTTTACCAACGTCACCAGAGTCAAGGGGAAACCGTGGCTGACTACATCCTTGCTTTGAAAAGGCTGGCAAGTACATGTGAGTTTGCACGATTTCTTGATGATGCTCTCCGAGACAAGTTTGTATGTGGTCTCACAGGTGAAGCATATCACAGAAGGCTCCTGTCAGAGAAGGACCTGACCTTTAAGAAAGCCTGTGATATAGCACTTGGACTCGAGCTTGCCCACAGGGATACTATTGAGCTATCGGGACATGCAGAACGTCAGAAAGGTGTTCACAAGGTCAGTGATGCACGTGGTGAAAAAAGCTCACAAAAGTCACACTTTTTTCAGTCCCGTCCTCAAGGTTACACAAGAACAAAGCAGCCCACATCTCAAGGGTCTAAGCCAAGTTGCTACAGATGTGGGGGAGATAATCATCAGCACAGTGAATGTCGATTCCAAAAGGAAAAGTGCCACAATTGTGGAAAGGTTGGACATTTACAGAGAGTGTGTAAAGCCTCGAAACGCACAGCAAGAGCGCACAAAGTGTCAGACGCAGCACAAGAAGAGGAAGGTACAACTGAAACAGTAGTGGAACTGTTCACAGTGTACACAGCTCAACAACTAAAAGATGGAATCTATCTCAACATGGAGTTAGCGGGAAAACCAGTAAAAATGCAGCTGGACACCGGAGCGTCTGTATCCCTGGTTCCAGAGAGACTCTACAAAGAAAAACTGAAAGAGTGCCCTCTTCAGCCCACGTCCATCCGCCTTCCTTCATACACTGGTGACACTATTCCTGTGTTAGGGCAGATCCAGGTACCAGTCCGGTATGAGGGGAAGGAGTGGACGCTACCGCTTGTCATTGTTAAAGGAGAAAAATCAGCCTTGCTAGGCAGAAACTGGCTACAAAAGATCAGGTTGAACTGGGGAGAAATCTTCAGTCTCAGAAATGACAAACCAGTGAGTCAGGCTACACTCACTAACATGCTGGAGACGCACAAAGATCTTTTCAAAGATGGCTATGGTGAAATACAAGACTTCACAGCAAAAGTCCGAGTGCAAGAAGGAACCAAGCCTATCTTTAACAAACCACGTCCGGTTCCCTATGCTCTTAAGGAAGCAGTAGAGAAGGAACTGGACCGCCTACAGAAGAATAACATAATAACGAAAGTAGCGAGGAGCGACTGGGCCGCTCCGATTGTTGTAGTCCCAAAGAAAGACAAGACCGTCAGAATGTGCGGTGACTACAAGGTCACAGTAAATCGCTGCATACTACCAGAGGAATATCCACTACCAAACGCTGAAGATCTGTTTGCCACTCTAGCTGGTGGGAAGGTTTTCAGTAAGCTGGACCTGGCATTCGCTTATCAGCAACTGAAGCTGGATCCGGAGTCAGAACAGTATCTGACCATCAATACACACAAGGGGCTATTCAGATTCAATCGCTTGGCCTATGGAATCTCGACAGCTCCAGCGATATTCCAACAAACAATGGATCAGATCTTGGACGGTATAGACCATGTTGTGTGCTTCATGGACGACATCCTCGTGTCAGCACCAACCATTGGAGAGCACCTTGTAGTGCTGGACAAAGTGATGTCAAGACTGGAGAAATACGGAGTGAGAATGAAACGCAGCAAGTGTGAGTTCCTCCAGGACTCAGTGGAGTATCTCGGATACAAGATTGATGCACAAGGCCTGCACCCAACCAACAGCAAGGTGGAAGCAATCGTAAACGCTCCAGCACCCACAAATATCTCAGAGCTGAGGTCATTTTTGGGGCTCCTGAACTATTACGGAAAGTTTGTGGCAAACTTGTCCACATTGTTGCATCCGCTTCACCAACTGCTGCAGGCTGATACAAAGTGGAATTGGTCCCCACAATGCGAAGAAGCATTCAAGACTTGCAAACAGCGTCTGCTAAAGAGCAAGTGGCTTGCCCACTATAACACAGAGATGAAGCTGAGACTCGCGTGTGATGCATCTCCATACGGAGTAGGAGCCGTCATCTCACATGTTCTACCGTCAGGTGAAGAACACCCTATTGCATTTGCATCACGGACTCTGTCACCAAGTGAGAAAAATGATGCTCAAATTGAGAAGAAAGCTCATGACAGACACTCAGACTGTCAGAGAATTCAAAGAGGAAGAGAGTGTGATGGTACGTGATTTCAGACACCCCAAGCGCCTGTGGAACTCAGGTGTGATCTTGCAACGCAGAGGACCTTTGACTTACCAAGTCCAAATTGGTCATCGCCAGGTCAACGTTCATGTCGATCATCTACTACGGTCCAACGCCCCAGCAGAGACATACCGAGAGAACAAGAACAATAACGACCCCCAGGACTATTCTCCTGACTGTGGTCGTACGGAAGAGACCGAGCCTGACCTTCCACCCAAACCTGGCCCACCACAGGAAGCCCAGGAGGAGCGGAGATATCCTATTCGAGAGCGAAGGGCACCTCAAAAGCTTGACCTGTGAGTTGAGCTGGTTAAGGAGGTAACGGACAGTAAAACAAACACTTTAATATGTCCTAGATAAAAGGAAAGAAAAAGGACATTACCTGGGTTAGTTATTAGGACACAAACTCCATCTTCGGGGCAGAATAATCCTCTGGATTTGTGCTGGGCTCTGAAAAGTCTGCTTCAACCCAGTAGTTGAAAAATGTTTAAGAATGCATTGTTCAGATATTGCATTAGTAGTTACCTAACGTATTTACCTTGTTCTCTGGGAGTTAAACACTATGGGGGAGGAGTGTAGTATCTGGGATCTACATCTGTTTATATTAGTTACTGTGCTGTTACTAAGCAGTAATGCATTACGGCAGTGTTACGTTACTACACCTAATAGGAAATGCACATGCGCACTGGAATGCCGCGAACTGTAGAGCACGAGGGGTTTTTGACTAAACGACAACTAACTGTACTCCCGTCTCCTGCCTGGTCATTTCTCCACAACACAAATATTACAGGGAACATGTCCGGGCTCTGGCTGGGCCACTCAAGGACATTCAGAGACTTGTCCCGAAGCCACTCCTGGATTGTCTTGACTGTGTGCTTAGGGTCATTGGCCTGTTGCAAGGGGAACCTTCACCCCAGTCTAAGATCCTGCGCGCTCTGGAGAAATTTTCATCAAGGATCTCTATACTTTTCTCCGTTCATCTTTCCCTCGATCCTGACAGGTCTGTCAGTCCCTGCACCTGAAATACATCCCCACAGCATGATGCTGCCACCTCAATGCTTCACCGTAGGGACGTTGCCAGGTTTCCTCCAGACGTGATGCTTGGCTTTCAGGCCAAAGAGTTCAATCTTGGTTTTATCAGACCAGAGAATATTGTTTCTCATGGTCTGAGAGTCTTTAGGTGATTTTGGCAAACTCCAAGCAGGCTGTCATTTGCCTTTCACTGATGAGTGGCTTCCGTCTGGCCACTCTACCATTAAGGCCTTATTGGTGGAGTGCTGCAGAGATGGTTGTCCTTCTGGAAGGTTCTTCCATCTCCACAGAGGAACTCTATCTGGTCACCTCCCTGACCAAGGCCCTTCTCCCCAGATTGCTCAGCGGCCAGCTCTAGGAAGAGTCTTGGTGGTTAAAAATGGAGGCCACTGTGTTCTTGGGGACCTTCAATGATGCAGACATTTTTTGGTACCCTTCCCCAGATCTGTGCCTCAACACAATCCTGTCTCGAACCCCTACGGACAATTCATTCAACCTCGTAGCTTGGTTTTTCTTTGACATGCACTGTCAACAGTGGGACCTTATATAGACAGGTGTGGGTGCCTTTCCAAATCATGTCCAAACAATTGAATTTTCCACCGGTGAACTCCAATCAAGTTGTAGAAACATCTCAAGTATGATCAATGGAAACAGGATGCACCTGAGCTCAATTTATAGTCTCTTGGTGAAGGGTCTGAATACTTATGTAAAAAAGGTATTTATATTTAATTTTTTTATAAATGTACAAACATTTATAAAAACCTGTTTTCTCTTTGCCATAATGGGATATTGTGTGTAGATTGCTGTGGATGTATTTTTTTTGTTGCCATTTTAGAACAAGGCTGTAAATTGACTAACTGGAATACTTCCCGAAGGCACTGTATGTGTACAGTGGATACATAAAAATACATTTGACATTTGAAGCTCTCTCTCACTAATTGATTGTACAATGTACAGTCGTGGCCAAAAGTTTTGAGAATGACACAAATATTAATTTCCACAAAGTTTGCTGCTTCAGTGTCTTTAGATATTTTTGTCAAATGTTACTATGAAGTATAATTACAAGCATTTCATAAATGTCAAAGGATTTTATTGACAATTACAAGAGACGATGCAAAGAGTCAATATTTGCAGTGTTGACCCTTCTTTTTCAAGACCTCTGCAATCTGCACTGGCATACTGTCAATTCGCTTCTGGTCCACATCCTGACTGATGGCAGCCCATTCTTGCATAATCAATGCTTGGAGTTTGTCAGAATTTGTGGGATTTTGTTTGTCCACCTGCCTCTTGAGGATTGACCACAAGTTCTCAATGGGATTAAGGTCTGGGGAGTTTCTTGGCCATGGACTCAAAATATTGATGTTTTGTTCCCTGAGCTACTTAATTATCACTTTTGCCTTATGGCAAGGTGCTCGGTCATGCTGGAAAAGGCATTGTTCGTCACCAAACTGTTCCTGGATGGTTGGGAGAAGTTGCTCTCGGAGGATGTGTTGGTACCATGCTTTATTCATGACTGTGTTCTTAGGCAAAATTGTGAGTGAGCCCACTCCCTTGGCTGAGAAGCAACCCCACACATGAATGGTCTCAGGATGCTTTACTGTTGGCATGACACAGGATGTCTTCATGTCTTCTCCAGACAAGCTTTTTTCCGAATGCCCCAAAAAAATCGGAAAGGGGATTCAGAGAAAATGACTTTACCCCAGTCCTCAGCAGTCCAATCCCTGTACCTTTTGCAGAATATCAGTCTGTCCCTGATGTTTTTCCTGGAGACAAGTGGCTTCTTTGCTGCCCTTCTTGACACCAGGCCATCCTCCAAAAGTCTTTGCCTCACTGTGCGTGCAGATTCACTCACACCTGCCTGCTGCCATTCCTGAGCAAGCTCTGTACTGGTGGTGCCCCACATCCCGCAGCTGAATCAACTTGAGGAGACGGTCCTGGCGCTTGCTGGACTTTCTTGGGCGCCCTGAAGCCTTCTTCACAACAATTGAACCGCTCTCCTTGAACTTCTTGATGATCCAATAAATGGTTGATTTAGGTGCAATCTTACTGGCAGCAATATCCCTGCCTGTGAAGCCATTTTTGTGCAACGCTATGATGACGGCACGTGTTTCCTTGCAGGTAACCATGATTGACAGAGGAAGAACAATGATTCCAATCACCACCCTCCTTTTGAAGCTTCCAGTCTGTTATTCGAACTCCATCAGCATGGCAGAGTGATCTCCTGCCTTGTCCTCGTCATCACTCACAACTGTGTTAATGAGAGAATCACTGACATGATGTCAGCTGGTCCTTTTGTGGCAGGGCTGGAATGGAGTGGAAATGTTTTGGGGGGGGTTCAGTTCATTTCCATGGCAAAGAGGGACTTTGCAATTAATTGGAATTCATCTGATCACTCTTCATAACATTCTGGAGTATATGCAAATTGCCATCATACAAACTGAGGCAGCAGACTTTGAAAATTAATATTTGTGTCATTCTCAACTTTTGGCCACGACTGTACACACACAATTTTATGTTATGATTTCAGTTTGAGTGTGTGTAATATGAGGGTTAGATGCATGTTTATTTTCAACATTTTCAACAATTGCAACACTGCCATGATTATCTGAGCCTTGCTGTTAGAAAACCACATTAGTGTCTAACTTTCGGCAAATGCGCCTCCCCTGACTTTACTCCTCGACTGTCGTCTACAGTCAGTTGCTTTAGCCTTACCACTCAAACGCTCCCAATCAATATCTACGGTGCTGTTCGTGGCAACGTAATCTCGCTGAGTCTACCTTGAAATTATAAAGTCAATCTCAGTGAGACCTGACAGATTCAGAAGCTTGAAAACCCCAATACAAAAAAAGCCTAATCTAATTCATAATGGCTTTTATTTAAATAGTTTTTGAGTCAAAGATAATGGTTTCAGTATAGTCTGTTTTTCAAACGGGTTTGTTAATTATTTTATTTCAGTTTACAAATTGTTTTTTCAAGATCAGTTTTCAGTTTTAGTTTACTTTAACCAACCTTAGTGTGTTGGTGAGTGAGAGTGTCAGGGGTGCTGGAGTGGAGTACAGATTGCATTGCACCAGGCTATTAGTGTCTGGGTGAAGTGGGAAATGGATTTCCCAGTTAGTTGTCTGGCATCTGTCCCATCTCAGTTATTGAAAGAAGATCAGAGGGGATATCGTGGTGAAATATGGCCCAAACAAGCCACTACACAACAACACTGGAATAAGAACTATAGTGGAACGTTTCTAAAGTGAAGGCAGGTGTGGTTGGGGGTTGATGGTGGGTTCTCGCCTACAGTACTGCATCAACCCCTTTATTCTCTATGGAGCCCCCTGTTATCATAAGGGAAGTACAAATAAGATGCAAATACTGATTTATGGTGGCAATGGCTGAAACGTGTGTCCATCTTGGACTAAATCTATGATTAGTTTCAATTTCAAATTAAATGTGATTATGTGCAAACCATTAAAAAATATAATCCATTAATCCCTTGATATTGAATATTTACTTCATCATGTGTGACCTCCCACTTAATGTCATCTCCTCTCTCTTTCCTCAGCAGCAGGCTGCACCTTTGACGAGGATTCTGAGCCCAGTCTGTGTGACTTCACCCAAGGCGAGGAGGATGACTTTGACTGGCAGCTCTACCGGACACACAACTCGCCCTACGCCTCTTCTGACCTCCTGCCTGGTGGGTTCCTGCTCTTATTACGCTTCACAGTATTGAAGTTTCATCTGGTGCTAACCTGGTATCCACTATGGTATCTAATGCAAGTATCACTATCACTTTGTGGATGGGGTATCTGTATCAGAAATGATAAAAAAAACAGGACTGGGGTGGTATGAGACTTCAAGTCTTAATGTGTGATGTTTTCCTCCCTGGATTACAATCCTTAGATAGAATGGCAATGTGCGAGCCAACAACATACACATTGGCTTTCTAAGCAGCTAGTGCCTGCTCTTCTTAGGTGTGATTTACAGTCTTTGTGCGTGTTCCCACGTGCATGTTTGCTCAAATGAGATGCTGAAGCTGTCCAGAAGCTGGGAGTGTTTAGGAAACACTCCATAGTGTGGATGCCTTCCTATTCTATTAATGGGTAATGGGATTCAGTGTGACGTTAGAGAAGCAAAATTAACTTGGATGAAAACCCCCTAAGACACCATAATGACATAATAGAATAGGAGATAAAGTGGCAGAACAAATGGATGGCTGATAGAAAAAAAATAGATATTACGGAAGATAACAAACTGTGCTGAGAGGCAGACGACACAATTATATGACTCACTACAATCAATTAAACAGGGAATCATTCCGGGCCTTAAACACCTCACACACCTCCCACTCACTACATTTGATGGGGGAGACTACAGTCACTCTGAAGAAGGTCCAAAAATTCCTAAAGGGAGATGAAGTGAAGGCTCTTTTTTAATCACAATGCAGGGGATGCTGATTTCCATGAAATCACTTCATACCACCAAGCAACAAACACATTACATTCATAATGTATAACTCCAACGATCCCAAACTGTTAAACTGCATATCTCTGTGCCCTAGGAGGAAGTCGCCTGTGAGCAGCTCACCCTGCACTAACATAAAGAACATGAGCACATCTACTGCTGCTAAGCTTCCCAGTAAAGCTCATGAAGTCAATAATTTGCTAGTAACAGATGACATTCATATTATAACTATCTCTGATACTCATTTAGATAATATTTTTGATGATACAGTGGTAGCAATACAAGGTTATAACATTTACAGAAAATATAGTATTGCCAATGGTGGAGGTGTTGCTGTTTATAATCAGAACCACATTCCTGTACAGATTAGAGAGGGTGTCATGTTAAATACTGTTGAAGTAATATGGGTACAGGTTCAACAGCCTCACCTAAAGCCCATTCTTGTGGGAAGCTGCTAAAGACCACCAAGTGCTAACAGTCAATATCTGGTTTACTTCTTTGGGACTGGGGGGCAGTATTGAGTAGCTTGGACAAAAAGGTGCCCAGAGTAAACTGCCTGCTACTCAGGCCTGAAAGCTAGAATATGCATATCATTATTAGTATTGGATAGAAAACACTCTGAAGTTTCTAAAACTGTTCGAATGATGTCTGTGAGTATAACAGAACTCATATGGCAGGCAAAAACCTGAGAAAAAATCCAACCAGGAAGTGGGAAATCTGAGGTTTGTCGTCTTTCAAGTCATTGCCTATCGAATATACAGTGTCTATGGGCTCATATTGAACTTCCTAAGGCTTCCAGTAGATGTCAACAGTCTTTAGAACCTTGTTTGAGGCTTCTACTGTGAAGGAGGGGGGAATGAGAGCTGATTGAGTCAGATGTCTGGCAGAGTGGCATGAGCTCAGTCTCGCGTGCCCCCGTGAGAGTTGGCTGCTTTCCATTGCATTTCTACAGACAAAGGAATTCTCCAGTTGAAACATTATTGAAGATTTCTGATAAAAACATCCTAAAGATTTATTCTATACTTTGTTTGACATGTTTCTACAAACTGTAATATGACTTTTCGTATGAACTTTCGCCTGGACTTGCCCGCGCCTCGTGAGTTTGGATTGTGTACTAAACACGCAAACAAAAACGAACAAAACAAACATTTACCGTTGAACTGGGATTCCTGGGAGTGCATTCCGATGAAGATCATCAAAAGTAAGTGAATATTTATAATGCTATTTCTGACTTCTGTTGACTCCACAACATGGCGTATCTGCATGGCTTGTTTTTGTGTCTGAGCGCCGTACTCAGATTATTGCATGGTTTGCTTTTTCCGTAAAGTTTTTTTTTTTGAAATATGACACAGCGGTTGCATTAAGGAGAAGTGGATCTAAAATTCCATGCATAACACTTGTATCTTTTAGCAATGTTGATTATGAGTATTTCTGTAAATTGATGTGGCTCTCTGCAAAATCACCAGATGTTTTGGAACTACTGAACATAACGTGCCAATGTAAACTGAGATTTTTGGATGTAAATATGAACTTTACCAAACAAAACATACGTGTATTGTGTAACATAGTCCTATGAGTGTCATCTGATGAAGACCATCAAAGGTTAGTGATTCATTTGATCTCTATTTCTGCTTTTTGTGACTCCTCTCTTTGGCTGGAAAAACTGCTGTGTTTCTCTGTGACTAGGTACTGACCTAAACGCAATCGTTTGGTGTGCTTTCGTCGTAAAGCCTTTTTGAAATCGGACACTGTGGCTGGATTTACAACAAGTTTATCTTTAAAATGGTGTAAAATAGTTTGAGGAATTTTAATTACGGGATTTCTGTTGTTTTGAATTTGGCGCCCTGCAATTTCACTAGCTGTTGGTGAGTTGGGATGCTTACCGTCCCACATATCCCAGAGATGAACCACTTAAGCTTAGGGCTTACTTTTTCGAACATTCTGTTAAAAATCGCGCAACATTTCAGCGCCCTGCTACTCATGCCAGGAATATAGTATATGCATATGATTAGTATGTGTGGATAGAAAACACTCAGACGTTTATAAAACTGGTTAAATCACGGCTGTGACTATAACAGAACGTGCGTTTCATTGAAAAGTGCAGGAAAATCTGATCACTGAAAATGGAAAAATATATCCATGCGCGACTTGAACCCATTGATAAAGGTGAACCACATTTAATGGGGCTGAGGTTGCAATACCTACAGCTTCCACACGATGTCAACAGTCTTGTCATTTGCCTACCTTTTGTTTCTTGGGTCAAAAAGACGCAAGGCATTGCCTTTCTTCCGGTCTCCGACCGGATATTTTGGTTGAGATTTACCCGGACATTATTTCCAGACGTAGAGCTATAGAATTTACATCGCCTCGTCAATTTGATCGCTTATTAACGTTTACTAATACCTAAAGTTGCATTACAAAAGTATTTCGAAGTGTTTTGTGAAAGTTTATCGTCGACTTTTTTAATTAAAAAAATGACGTTGCGTTATAAAACAATGTTTTTTTCCTTGATTACAGTCTTCATAGATTGATATCTAGGCTATATATGGACCGATTTAAACGAAAAAAAGACCCAATAGTGATGTTTATGGGACATCTAGGAGTGCCAACAAAGAAGATGGTCAAAGGTAATGAATGTTTTATATTTTATTGGTGCGTTTAGTGTAACGCCGACTATGCTAATTATTTTGTTTACGTCCCCTGCGGGTCTTTTGGGGTGTTACATGCTATCAGATAATAGCTTCTCATGCTTTCGCCGAAAAGCATTTTAAAAATCTGACTTGTTGGCTGGATTCACAACGAGTGTAGCTTTAATTCACTACCCTGCATGTGTATTTTAATGAACGTTTGAGTTTTAACTAGTACTATTAGCATTTAGCGTAGGGCATTTGCATTTCCAGATGTCTAGATGGGACGCCTGCGTGTCAGGTAGGAGCAAGAGGTTAACGTGTGAAATGCTTGATAATGTATGTGATAAACAGAGAAGTATAATAAATAAGTATAATAAATATTCACTGGCTCTCATCAAGCTGCCCACTCAAGAAAAAGCTTAAAAATGTCACCAGTGCCTGCAACCTGGTTCAGGTTATCAGTCAAACTACCAGGGTAGTTACAAACAAACAGCACAGGAATGAGTGGTCATAAGAGGTTGTACAATAAGTTTTGTTGTGATTCCTATGTTATTAATAAAAATAATATCTGTTGGTCCGTGGTGTGTAATGAGGAGCAAACAGACACTGCACTTGACATTTATGAAATTGCTTATTCCAGTTGCTAATAAGCATGCAGCCATTAACTTCTTGCGTCGAGCCATCCCGGATCCGGGATCGTGACTACAGCCTCAAGCCCATTACCATAATGGGTTAACTATTCATGAAAATCGCAAATGAAATGAAATCAATATGCTAGCTCTCAAGCTTAGCCTTTTGTTAACAACACTGTCATCTCAGATTTTCAAAAATATGCTTCTCAACCATAGCAAAACAAGCATTTGTGTAACAGTATTGATAGCTATTGATAGCTAGCGTAGCATTTAGCGTTAGCATTCAGCAGGCAACATTTTCACAAAAACAGAAAAGCATTCAAATAAAATCATTTACCTTTGAAGAACTTCAGATGTTTTCAATGAGGAGACTCAGTTAGAAAGCAAATGTTCCGTTTTTCCTGAAAGATTATTTGTGCAGGAGAAATCGCTCCGTTTTCTGCGTCATGTTTGGCTACCAAAAAAAAACGAAAATTCAGTCATCAAAACGCAGAACTTTTTTCCAAATTAACTCCATAATATCGACTGAAACATGGTAAACGTTGTTTAGAATCAATCCTCAAGGTGTTTTTCACATATCTCTTCATGATATATCGTTCGTGGAAGTCTCCTCTCAATCACTGGATGACTGCGTGCAGCTTGTAGATTACGCAGCAATTTGAACAAAGGACACCCGGCGGACACCTGGTAAATGTAGTCTCTTATGGCCAATCTTCCAATGATATGCCTACAACTACGTCACAATGCTGCAGACACCTTGGGGAAACGATAGAAAGGGCAGGCTCATTCCTGGCGCATTCACAGCCATATAAGGAGACATTGGAAAACAGAGACTCAAAAATCCTGCTCATTTCCTGTTTGAAGTTTCATCTTGGTTTCGCCTGTAGCATCAGTTCTGGGGCACTCACAGATAATATCTTTGCAGTTTTGGAAACGTCAGAGTGTTTTCTTTCCAAAGCTGTCAATTATATGCATACTCGAGCATATTTTTGTGACAAAATATTGCGCTTAAAACGGGCACGTTTTTTTAACCAATAATGAAATAGCGCCCCCATAGGTTCAAAAGGTTAAGAAAATGACTGTAAAAATGGTTAAATCCCCATGGATTGATGAGGAATTGAAAAAATGTACGGTTGAGAGGGATGAGGCAAAATAAATGGCAAATAAGTCTGGCTGCACAACCGATTGGAAAACGTATTGCAAATTGAGTGACTAAATTGAATAAAAAGAAGGAACTACACTGAAACTATCAGGTTTCAGATATGACCCAGATGCAGACAGTGTCGAAGTAACAAAAGTTTATTTCTAGTACAGGGGCAGGCAACACGTTCAGAAAGGGTGCAACACGTTCAGAACAGCAGGTAGTCTCAGGGTCAGGGCAGGCAGGGGTGAATAATCCAGAGAAGTGTGGCAAGGCATAGAACGGCAGGCAGGCTCAGGGTCAGGGCAGGCAGAAAGGTCAAAACGGGAAAGACTATAAAACAGGAACAAGAACAAACAGGAGCAAGGAGCTGGTAGGTTTCACAAAACAAACTGGCAATAGACAAACAGAACACCGGTATAAATACACTGGGGAAGATGGGCGACACCTGGAGAGGGGTGGAGACCAGCACAAAGACAGGAGAAACAGATCAGGGTGTGACAGAAACAAAGATAAGTGAAATAAATAATTATTGTAAAAAGCTTTGGAGCACCTTAAATGAAATTCTGGGGAAAAAGGCAAACTCATCAACTCATCATTCGTTGAATCAGATGGCTCATTCCTCACAAAACCAACTGATATTGCCAATTACTTTAATGATTTTTTTCATTGGCAAGATTAGCAAATTTAGGCATGACATGCCAGCAACAAATGCTGACACTATACTCCTCCTATATGCCATATTTTTTATTTAAGCCTATTGGAATGTGTGTGCCACCAGGCTTGGAGGGAAGAAAATGTCATTCCACTCCCTAAGAATAGTAAATCCCCCTTTACCTGCTCAAATAGCCGACCAATCAGTCTTACCAACCCGTAGTAAACTTTTGGAACAAACTTTCAGCATGTTTATAGAGAAGGACATTCAACAAGCACAGCACTTACACAAATGACTGATGATTGGCTGAAAGAAATGGATGATTGATGAATATTGTGGAGACTGTTGTGTTAGACTTCAGTGCGGCTTTTGACATTATCGATCATAGTCTGCTGCTGGCAAAACTTATGTTATGGATTTACACCCCCTGCTTTATTGTCTAACAGAACACAGAGGGTGCACTTTAATGGTAGCCTGCCTCTCCAACATAATCCAGGTAGAATCAGGATTTCCCCAAGGCAGCTTTCTAGGCCCATTACTTTTTTCACTCTTTACTAACCCAACACTATACATGTCAGCTACTACAGCGACTGAAATGACTTAACAAATAGTTGCAGTTAGTTTCAGAGTGGGTGGCAAGGAATAACTTAGTCCTAAATATTTCAAAATCTTAAAGCATTGTATTTGGGACAAATCATTCACTAAACCTAAAACCTCAACTAATCTTGGAATAAAAATGTGGAAATTGAGCAAGTTGATGTGACTAAACTGCTTGGAGTTACCCTGGATTGTAAAAATGTCATGGTCAAAACATATTGTCACAACATTAGCTAAGATGGGGAGAAGTACGTCCATGATAAGGCGCTGTTCTACCTTCTTGACAGCACTGTCATCAAGGCAGGTCCTACAGGCTGTAGTTTTGTCTTAACCTGTGCCACAAAAAGGACTTATGCAATTGTTTCAGAACAGGGCAGCACGGCTGGCCCTTGCATATACACAGAGAGCTAATATTAATGATATGAATGTCAATCTCTCCTGACTCAAAGTGGATAGGTATTGACATGTTGACCCGATCTGTCTGTTTGAACTACTGGCGCACAGCTCGGACACCCATGCATACCCCACAAGACATTCCACAAGAGGTATCTTCACAGTCCCCAAGTCCAGAACAGACTATGGAAGGTGCACAGTACTACATAGAGCCATGACTACATGGAACTATATTCCACATCAAGTAACTCATGCAAGCAGTACATTTACACCTTATGGAACAGCGGAGACTGTGAAGCAACACAAACATAGGCACAGACACATGCAGACACACACACATACTCACAAGTACACATGGATTTTGTACTGTATATATGTGGTAGTGGTGGAGTAGGGGCCTGAGGTCACACAGTCTGTGAATGTATGTTTTTAAAATGGTATAAACTGCCTTAATTTTGCTGGACTCCTGGAAGAGTAGTTGCTGCCTTGGCAAATGGGATCCATAAAATGGGATCCATAAATACAAATACTAAACTTTTCATTCACGTTCTAGTCATTTGCTGCCATCAGACACCATCCAATTCAGTGCAGGCGTTGTGATAATTAATACTTTCCCATTCCATTTGAATTAAAACCAGATTTACACACAGATTTACCACATTTACACCAATCTGGGGCCTTCAGTGAAACTATAACGGAGGTGAAGTCAGGCAGGCAGGTAACAAAGAGGAAAGAGACAGCTTTGGGAACACATTATCGACCAAGCACCAAGACAGATATGTGAGTTTACTCACCCAGGCTCCTTTTATCTGGGCCACACCCATGGCAAGATGTAAGGTAGTATATTAGTTCATATTATACATCTGAAATAGCACCGTGAAAATATGGTATACATAGGATTCTAGAACAGAGCAATGCAAGGAAATCCAATCACAATCATGTTATTTGTAACATGCACTGTCACGACTTCCGCCAAAGTCTGTCCCTCTACTTGTTCGTGCGGCGTTCGGCGGTCGACGTCACCGGCTTTCTAGCCACCACCACCACTTTTCATTTTCCATTTGTTCTGTCTTTGTCTTATCACACCTGGCTTCACTTGATCAATTACTTGTTTATTATTTATCCTCCTGTTCTACATGTTGTATTTGTGAGTGATTGTTTGTTGTATTGTGGTCCATATTGTGTGGCTGTGTATATTACGTGTTATGTTTGAAATTTTTTGTAAAGTATTTTATTACTCATATCTGCTGTCCTGCTCCTGACTCATCTCACCAGCTACACACAGACGCCTTTACAGAATCACTCACCCAGAAGATGGAGTCAGCAGGAGCAGATGCCCTCCCAGTCACAGTGGAGGAGCGCCTTCAGCAGCACGTGACCATGTTGCAACGTCTGGGCACAGCCATGGATCGCGTGCTGCAAACGATGGATTGTTGGGAGAGAGGAGGTTGTGTGGGGGACTGGGAGCTGTTGGCTGTTGTCAAGGTTCTGAAGGCGTGGAGACATTGGCTTGAGAGGGCTAAACACCCTTTTCTCATCTGGACTGACCACTCCAATCTGGAGTACATCCGGGCGGCGAGGGTGGGACTGAACCGTCTGGTATAGAGGTCCTGGATGGCAGGAAGCTTGGCCCCAGTGATGTACTGGGCCGTACGCACTACCCTCTATAGTGCCTTGCGGTCAGAGGCCGAGCAGTTGCCATTCCAAGCAGGGATGCAATCTGTCAGGATGCTCTCAATGGTGCAGCTGTAGGAACCTTTTAGGATCTGAGGAACCATGTCAAATTTTTTCAGTCTCCTGAGGGGGATTGGTTTTTGTTGTGCCCTCTTCACGACTGTCTTGGTGTGCCTGGACCCTGTTAATTTGTTGGTGATGTGGACGCCAAGGAACTTGAAGCTCTCAACCTGCACCACTACAGCCCCATCGATGAGAATGGGGGTGTGCTCGGTCCACCTTATCCTGTAGTCTTGATCACGTTGAGTGAGAGGTAGTTGTCCTTGCACCAAATGGTCAGGTCTCTGTGTCACTGGGCAGCTTGTTTCACTGGGCAGCTCTCGGCTGTGCTTCCCTGTAATAGTTTGCAAGCCCTGCCACATCCGATGAGCGTCGAAGCTGGTGTAGTACGATTCGGTCTTAGTCCTGTATTGACACTTTGCCTGTTTGATGGTTTGTTGGGGGGCATAGCAGAATTTCTTATAAGCTTCCGGGTTCGAGTCCCGCTCCTTGAAAGCGACAGCTCTACCCTTTAGGTAAGTGCGGATGTTGCCTGTAATTCATGGCTTCTGGTTGGGGTATGTAAGCACAGTCAGTGTGCGGATGACGTCCTCGATGCCATCGGAAGAATCCCGGAACATATTCCAGTCTCTGCTAGCATAATAGTGCAGTAGTTAACCTCTCTGAGATCGTTTGGGATGTGAGCGTCCCACCTCTCAACAGCCAGTGAAACTACAGGGCGCCAAATTCAAAACAGAAATGCCATAATTAAGATTCCCCAAACATAGAAGTATTTTACACTATTTTGAAGATAAACTTCTCGTTAATCCAACCACAGTCTCTAATTTCAAAAATGCTTTTCGGCAAAAGCACGACATATCATTATGTTAGCTCAGAAACTAGTCACAGAAAGCATTCAACCATTTTCCAACCATAGAGAGGAGTCACAAAAAGCAGAAATATAGATAAAATGAATCACTAACCTTTGATGATCTTCATCAGATGACACTCATAGGAATTAATGTTACACAATACATGCATGTTTTGTTCGGTAAAGTTCATATTTATATCCAAATATCTGAGTTTACATTGGCGCGTTACGTTCAGTAGTTCCAAAACATCCGGTGATTTTGCAGAGAGCCACATCAATTCACAGAAATACTCATAATAAACATTGATAAAAGATACTATTATACACGGAATTATAGATACACTTCTCCTTAATGCAACCGCTGTGTCAGATTTAAAAAAAAAACTTTACGGAAAAAGCACAACATGCTATAATCTGAGTACAGCACTCAGAGCCCATACATACTGTATATCCGCCATGTTGTGGAGTCAACATTAGTCAAAATAGCATTATAAATATTCACTTACCTTTGATCTTCATCAGAATGCACTCCCAGGATTCCCAGTTCCACAATAAATGTTTGTTTTGTTCGATAATGTCCATCATTTGTCAAAATAGCTACTTTTGTAATTAGCAAGTTCAGTCCAGTAATCCACATTCATGAAGAGCGTTCACTAGTTTCAGAGGAAAAGTGAATGTTCCGTTACAGTTCGTAGAAACATGTCAAACGATGTATGGAATCAATCTTTAGGATGTTTTTAACATAAATATTCAATAATATTTCAACCGAAGAATTCCTTAGTCTTCAGAAATGAAGTGGAACGCAGCTACCTTTCACGTGAGCGCGCGAGACTGAGCTTGTGGCTGCTTGCAGACCTCTGACTCATTCCCCTCTCATTCCGCCCATATTTATAGAAGCATCAAACAAGTTTCTAAAGACTGTTGGCATCTAGTGGAAGCCTTAGGAAGTGCAAAATTACTAACACCCCACTGTGTATTCGATAGGGGCTGAGTTCAAAAACTACAAACCTCAGATTTCCCATTTCCTGGTTGGATTTCTTCTCAGATTTTTTTGCCTGCCATATGATTTCTGTTATACTCTGTTATAGTATAACATAATCATTCAAACAGTTTCAGAAACTTCAGAGTGTTTTCTATCCAAATCTAATTATATGCATATTCTAGCTTTTATGGCTGAGTAGCAGGCTGCTTAATTTGGGCACGCTTTTCATCCAAAATTCCCAATACTGCCCCCTACCCCAAAGAAGTTAAGCATCTGCTTCATCTGACCACTTTTTTATTGTCTGAGTCATTGGTGCATCTTGCTTGAAATTTTGCTTGTAGCAGGAATCAGGAGAATAGAATTATGGTCAGATTTGCCAAATGGAGGGCGAGGGAGAACTTTGTGCGTCTCTGTGTGTGGAGTAAAGGTGGTGTATAATTTTTTTCCCTCTGGTTGCACATTTAACATGCTGATTAGAAATTAAGCAAAACCGATTTAAGTTTCCCTGTATAAAAGTCCCCGGCCACTAGGAGCGCCGCCCCTGGATGAGCTATTTCCTGTTTGCTTATTGTAACGGTTTTCTAATGGAGAAGGAGAGTTGGACCAAACTGCAGCGTGTAGATTTCGATCCATGTTTAATAAAACAACGTAACACGAATCAAAATATAAACTCAACAAAACAATAAACGTAATGAAAACCGAAACAGCCTAAACTGGTGCAAACTAACACAGACTCAGGACATCAAGACACTAAGGACAATCACCCACAATACAACCAAAGAATATGGCTGCCTAAATATGGTTCCCAATCAGAGACAACGGTAAACACCTGCCTCTGATTGAGAACCACTTCAGACAGCCATAGACTCTCCTAGAACACCCCACTAAGCTACAATCCCACTATACATACATACCAAAATCCCAAGACAAAACACACCACAATACAAAAACTCTATGCCACACCCTGGCCTGACCCAATACATGAAGAAAACACAAAATACTTAGACCAGGGCGTGACACTTATGGTGGTTTACAGCTCATTGAGTGTGGTCTTAGTGCCAGCAGTCTTAGTGCCAGTCTGTTTGTATGTAGACAGCTACGAAAAATACAGATAATCTCTCTTGGTAGATAGTAGGGTCTACAGCTTATCATGAGATATTCTGCCTCAGGCGAGCACAACCTTGACACTTCCTGAGATATCGTGCACCAGCTGTTGTTTTCAAATATAAAGAGACTGCCACCCTTTGTCTTGCAATCTCCTTCTGCGAAATCTCAGTCTCTTTGTCCTGCGAATGACGGGGATGAAGGCTTGTTCGGGTGTCTGGAGTAAATCCTTCTCGTCCTACTCATTAAAGAAAAGTTCTTTGTCAATTCAAGGTGAGTAATCGCTGTTCTGATGTCCATAAGCTCTTTTTGGCCATAAGAGACGGTAGCAGCAACATTATGGACAAAATAAATTACAAACAATGCGAAAAGACCAACAAAATAGCACAGTTGGTTAAGAGCCAATAAAATGACAGCCATCCTCCCCGGTGCCATTACTTATTATCAGTTATGAGGAAGGCAGTTTACTCAGGTTTGCAGTCTGTGTAAGTTGTCTCATATCCTTCTATATCACATCAGCAGTTTACTGTAACAATCCACCATCAGGGCTGAGAAGGTGGAGGATAACTTGTGTTTATGAGATAAGGCTATTTACAGTGGGCCGGTATTAACTTTCTGGGCTGAGACATTGGTGCCCAGTGAAGATTTGCAAACATTGCCTGTGGTGTCTCACAGGAGAAATCAGGATTTTCAATGTAGAGGGAAAGCTTGTGGAAGGAATGAGGGAGGACATTTTTTAATAAAAGCATTTCTCCTGTTTAAGCTGTTTATCATTTTCATTTTCCTTCTGAAATGTGCTAGAGACTCATATGCCTACAGACATACAGTACTGTACGTGCGCCCCATGACAAACATGGATAAACTGTTACTGAGTCATGAAATAGTTTAAAGTTTTGTCAAAGTCAGTTTAAGTATCACTTTCACAGCTGAATGTAAGATAGATTAAGGACTGGGCTGGACAGACACCACTTATATGAAGAGTCATACCAGAAACACACAGATCCTTAGGTTCCTTTAGTTATGACCTTCCAGAAGAGATGAATCAGACTTTATGAGATGAATGTGTGACAGGACTGTCTGTCTAGACATACATACTTGTTTAAGATAAGAGTAGAATTGAATATAATTTAATGTTGAGCATGGTAAAAGTGATTGCTTTGCTTTTCTTGAGAAAAGAGAGGGGGAGAGACCCCGATTTGGTTCCTTGGAAGTTGTGGGAATGTATGTTTTTGCTTCCAAATCAAATTTTATTGGTCACATACACATGGTAAGCAGATGTTAATGTGAGTGTAGCGAAATGCTTGTGCTTCTAGTTCCAACAGTGCAGTAATATCTAACAAGTAATCTAACATTTCCCAAACACCTAATACACACAAATCTAAAGGGGTGAATGAGAATATGTACATATAAGTATATAGATGCGCGATGGCCGAGCAGCATAGTCAAGGTGCAGGAGATGGTATAAAATACAATATATACATGTGGTATGAGTAATGTAAGATATGTTATTCATTATTAAAGTGGCATTATTTGAAGTGGCATTGTTTACATTGACTTGTGATCCATTTATTAAAGTGTCCAGTGATTGGGTCTCAATGTAGGCAGCAGCCTCTCTGAGTTAGTGATTGTTGTTTAGCAGTCTGATGGTCTTGATATAGAAGCTGTTTCTCAGTCTCTCCGTCCCAGCTTTGACGCAACTGTATGACCTCACCTTCTGGATGATTGCGGTGTGAACAGGCAGTGGCTCGGGTGGTTTTTGTCCTTGATGTACCCATTGGTTCTGGGAACGAAACCATATGTTTTGGGAAAGTACATTTTTTTTGTTTGCAGGGAGGTGCTGAGAGTTTTTCTATGGTTCCCTGAAAGTACATTTTTGGGTTTTATTAATGGAAATTATAGGTTATTTGAAGGGTATTAAATAACATTCTGAGAACATGTTTCTATAAGACTTTTCATAACACTGCTAGTTTAGTTTGGGTTAACTGTTTTGAACTCCAAGCACAGATAGGATACATGGAAATGTATTTACTTAGGCATTAATCAGCTGACACGGCATCAGTGAGATTTGAACTTATTATCTGCTCTCTGTCCATGGAATTAGTCCACTGCACCACCAGGATGGAGCTACTGTAGCATGCCATGTTTTTTTCTCATTCATTTTAGTATTTTTCAAAGGAAACAAGCACTCATTTAGATCAGGTGTGGCCAATTAGTGGGCGCGGCCAACACACCCGAACACACTTATCAAGATGGAGGATGGGAGAGAGTTTTGTTGAGGCTGAGAACAGAATGTAAACTACTGTTCAAAAGTTTGGGGTCACTTAGAAATGTCCTTGTTTTCCATGAAAACATCCATGAAATGAGTTGCAAAATTAATAGGAAATATCGTCAAGATGTTGACAAGGTTATAAATAATGAATTTTAATTGAAATAATAATTGTCCTTCAAACTTTGCTTTTGTAAAAGAATCCTCTGTTTGGAGCAATTACAGCCTTGCAGACTTTTGGCATTCTAGTTGTCAATTTGAGGTAATCTGAAGAGATTTCACCCCATGTTTCCTGAAGTACCTCCCACAAGATGGATTGGCTTGATGGTCACTTCTTACGTACAATACTGTCAAGCTGCTCCCACAACAGCTCAATATGGTTGAGATCCGGTGACTATGCTGGCCACTCCATTATAGACAAAATACCAGCTGACTGCTTCTTCCCTAAATAGTTATTGCATAGTTTGGAGCTGTGTTTTGGGTTATTGCCCTGTTGTAGGAGGAAATTGGCTCCAATTAAGCGCCGTCCACAGGGTATGGCGTTGCAAAATGTGGTGATAGCTTCCTTCTTCAAGATACCTTTTACCCTGTACAAATCTCCCACTTTACCACCACCAAAGCACCCCCAGACCATCACATTGCCTCCACCATGCTTGACAGATGGCATCCAAGCACTCCTACATCATCTTTATATTTTT
This sequence comes from Oncorhynchus nerka, assembly GCF_034236695.1. Taxonomy (NCBI): domain Eukaryota; kingdom Metazoa; phylum Chordata; class Actinopteri; order Salmoniformes; family Salmonidae; genus Oncorhynchus; species Oncorhynchus nerka. The sequence continues at coordinate 31,491,198 of NC_088398.1, forward strand.
GCTGCGTCCTACAAATGTTCTTCTTTGTGATCCGAACACCTCAAACTTAGATTTGTCTGTCCATAACACTTTTCCCCAATCTTCCTCTGTCCAGTGTGTGTTATTTTGCCCATTTTAATTGTTATTATTTTGTCCAGTCTGAGATATGGCTTTTTCTTTGCAACTCTGCCTAGAAGGCCAGCATCCAGGAGTCGCCTCTTCACTAATGACATTGATACTGGTGTTTTGCGGGTACTATTTAATGAAGCTGCCAGTTGAGGACTTGGACCACTCCTCTTTTTATTCTGGTTAGAGACTGTTTGCGCTGTCCTGTGAAGGGAGTAGTACACAGCGTTGTACGAGATCTTCATTTTCTTGTCAATTTCTTGCATGGAATAGCCTTAATTTCTCAGAACAAGAATAGACTGACGAGTTTCAGAAGAAAGGTCTTTGTTCTTGGCCATTTTGAGCCTGTAATCGAACACACAAATGCTGATGCTCCAGATACTCAACTAATCTAAAGAAGGCCAGTTTTATTGCTGTTTTAATTAGTAGAACAGTTTTCAGATGTGCTAACATAATTGCTAAAGGGTTTTCAAATTATCAATTTGCCTTTGATAAACTAACACAACGTGCCATTGGAACACAGGAGTGATGGTTGCTGATAATGGGCCTCTACACCTATGTAGATATTCCATAAAAAATCTGCCGTTACCAGCTGCAATAGTATTTTACAACATTAACAATGTCTACACTGTATTTCTGATCAATTTGATGTTATTTTAATTGACAAAAAAAAGGGGTTTCTTTCAAAAACAAGGACATTTCTAAGTGACCCCAAACTTTTGAACGGTAGTGTACATGTTTTTAAATAAGATTCTTGGAACAATCTTTGAACATTACTAATGTTTCTTGTGCAGGAATACAATAATTGTACTTTTGATTTCTGTAAAGTCAGTGTGGAAGTGGTGAAAAAATATGTCAACAATGACAAGCGGGATGGAAAACAATTGAGGATAATAGCGGACGATATTGCCACATCTTCAATATAAGCCAACTAGAAAGTGTGTGCCCTCAGGCCTGGAGGGAAGCTAAAGTCATTCCACTACCCAAGAACAGTGAAGCATTCTTTACAGGCTCAAATAGCCGACCAATCAGCCTGTTACCAACCCTTAGTAAACTGCTGTAAAAAAAATGGTGTTTGACCAGATACAATGCTATTTCACTGTATACAAACGGGCTCTAACCAGACTTTCATCACACTTATAGGGAAGGACAATCAAATGGCACAGCACTGATGACTGATGATTGGCTGAGAGAAATTGATGATACAATGATTTTGGGGGCTATCTTGTTAGACTTCAGTGCAGCTTTTGACATTATTGACCATATTCTGCTGGAAAAACGTTTGTTATAACCTTGTATTGCTACCACTGTATCATCAAAGGTATTATCTGAGTTTCAGAGCCAGAAAATTAATTTCATGTTACTAGCAAATTATTGATGGCTAGCAGCTTGATGGCTAGCAGCTTAGCGTCTCTGTCAAGCAGGCTTCAACCTGTCTGTTAAGTGGTATTCCGGGACAAGAAATTGCAGTCCTAGCTGTTAAAAGCTAACCATGTCGCGGAATCCATGCAAAAACAAGTTCTGTATTCGTATTTCATGAATATCAGTTGTTTCAATCAAAAATAACAAACCAAGTGTTTGACAGCATACAATGTTCAGCTGCGCACTCTGATGAAGATGGGAAAAATGCTGTCCGTAATAAAGCGCTTCTCTGCCTTTCTAACTACACTATCAACAAGGCAGGTCCTACAGGTTCTAGTTTTGTTGCACCTGGATTAATGTTCAGTCATGTGGTCTGGTTCTACAAAGTGGGACCTTGGGAAATTACAATTGGTTCAGAACAGGGCAGCACGGCTGACCCTTAAATGTACATAGAGAGCTAACATTAATAATATGCATGTAAGTCTCTCGTGGCTCAAAGTGGAGGAGAGATTGACTTCATCACTACTTGTTTTTGTAAGAAGTGTCGACATGCTGAATGCACCGAGGCGTCTGTTTAAACTACTAGCACCCATGCATACCCCACACAACATGCCACCAAAGGTCTCTTCACAATCCCCAAGTCAAGAACAGACAATGGGAGGTGCACAGTACTACATAGGTAACTGATGCAAGCAGGTAACTGATGCAAGCAGTAGAATCAGAGTTAAAAAACAGATAATAATACACCTTGTAGAACAGCTGGGACTGTGAAGAGTCACAAACAGGCACAGACACACATACTGTACACATAAGATACGCACTCTACACACACGTACACATGGATGCTGTATTGAAAACATGTGATAGTGGTGTATTGGCCTGAGGGAACACACTAAATATATTGGGTAAAGTATTATGGAATGTAATGTCATGTAATATTTTAAATTGTACGTATCGGTCTTAATGTTGCTGGACCCCAGGAAGAGTAATGGGGGATCCTTAATAAACACATGCATAATTCTGGAAATGGTGCTATAATTTGTTTACCAATATGTTTGTGGGGGATTGTTTTAGAGTAGAGGATAGGGAACAAATGTTTCTGCTGAGTAATTGAGAGATTGGTGCTTTTGTGAGTTGCTGGTTTTGTAAAACAGAAAAAGATTGTACAATTTATTTGCGTCACCTGATCTTTTAACCTTAACCTGACCTTTTTAATGTTATAATTTTGAGAGGTACCAGCAATGTCCACAATAGTAAACTGGCTATTGGAGCAGTGGTGGAATAAGTACCAAATTGTCAAACTTGAGTAAAAGTATAGATACCTTAATAGAAAGTTACTCAAGTAAAAGTCACCCAGTATAATACTACTTGAGTAAAAGTCTAAGTATTTTGTTCTAAATATACTTAAGTATCAAACGAAAACATAATTGCTAAAATATACTTAAATAATTTATACTTTCAGTTTTGATAATTAAAAATTCCTTATATTAAGCAAAGTAGACGGCACCATTTTCTTGTTTTTTACATTTATGGAAAGCCAGGGGCACACTCCAACACTCAGACATCATTTACAAATGATGCATTTGTGTTTAGTGAGTCCGCCAGATCAGAGGCAGAAGGGATGACCATGTGTTTTCTTGAATTGGACCATTTCCTGACCTGCTCAGCATTCAAAATGTAACGAGTACTTCTGGGTGTCAGGTAAAATGTATGGAGTAAAATGTACATTATTTTCTTTAGGAATGTAGTGAAGTAAAAGTAGTCAAAAATATAAATAGTAAAGTACAGATACCCAAAAAGTAGTACTTTAAAGTACGTTTACTACTGTATAGGAGCTACAGTGAAAAACACTCCAGAAACAAGAATACACCTATTCTCCAAATGGAAAGGCCTTTGATGAAAATAATCAAAGAAACTTATACCTCCCTGCAGTGAAGTGTATTTTTCATTTTAAGTCAACATTTACAGAAAGACAACTTCAGTATTGGGAAACCTATTTGCATCACATAAGAAAAGTGGTGACTTTTGCATGAAATTGCTTGAATTGCTTTGCTGCTTTGCATAATGTTTCCACGCTGATCAATGTCTTGTCTGCAATGTCTGTCGAAATAAGAAATTATATGTCATCACAGAAGCGCAGTAAAAAATATACCACAGACGAACAGAAGTAATACTTTTTAGTTTTTAGGGCAAACAAAACCGACAATCTCGCAATCACGTTGGGGAATAAAGCTTTGGAATACTGAACACACATACTAGAGGCTTTCAGTGGTTGCCTGAAGGGTGGCGATCTAATTCACCATCTCATTTGAAGACCTGTGAGCTACCTGCTTGTAAGGAGTCCTTCCAGGTTCCTTCTGAAATAATAATGCCTCCCTGTTTGTCTTTGGAGGGCCATGTAGAGAAAGAAGAGAGGTATGATGTGTGTGTACATTTTTGGTGCTGCTGAAAGCCAGAGGGAATAAGTAAATAGATGTGGGTGTAAATCGGACCTGGCTGACTAAATCTAAACCTAATGGGAAAAGTAGCACATAAACTCTCCAAGTCTATGGGAAATTATGCTCTATTGTACAACTCCTAGACGTGACGTTGATAAAGTATATTAGCAGGGAGATAAAGAGGTCCTGGGTCGACACCAAGGCATTTTTCTTTTCTCTAAAGGTAATTCAATTCATTTGTTTTATGTCTTCTTGCTTGAGAGGACTGTTTATCTAGCTGAGGGGACTGTAGCCTCATTAGCTCATGCCAAATGAGATGACATTTAGTATTCACGAGGCCTGACAAAATAAATACATTCCCTGCATAGGAAGGTGTTCTTAATGTTTTATGCACTCAGTGTATACGTATGGCTGTCACAACTTGGTTGATTTTCTGAAACAATGTATCACTTCCCAGAAATACTTTTATGGCTTGAAAAGTATGCAATTTATTCATTAGATTAAAATGTAATAAATAAATAATAAATACATTCCTATTAAATCCTAGGTGCATTGGCCCAATGTGGGCAGCCTACATGGGCCAATATTTTAGGCCGCATTGGACCCACATCATTCCAATGTGGGCATGTTTGCTGAAAAAAGATTGGCTTATTTCAGGCAAAGTGAGGGCTGCCTTGTCACGCCCTGACCTTAGTTATTTTTGTTTTCTTTATTATTTTGGTTAGGTCAGGGTGTGACAAGGGTGCTATGTGTGTTTTTGACTTGTCTAGGTTTTTTTGTATATTCTATGGGGTTTTGGTTAGGTCTAGGTAATTGTAGGTCTATGGTGGCCTGAATTGGTTCCCCAATTAGAGGCAGCTGTTTATTGTTGTCTCTGATTGGGGATCCTATTTAGGTTGCCATTTTCCATTTTGGGTTTGTGGGTTATTGTTTATGTCAGCTTCACGTTAATTTTGTTGTTTTGTTAGTTTGTTAAGTGTTCTTTGTGTAATAAAAGAAGAATGCATTCTTATCCCGCTGCACCTTGGTCTCCTCGTTATGACGAATGTGACATGCCTTCACCAGATATCAAATCAAATTTTATTGGTCACATACACATGTTTAGCAGATGTTATTGCAGGTGTAGCGAAATGCTTGTGCTTCTAGCTCCGACAGTACAGTAATATGGGCTGCCCACATTGGGCCACACTGGGCAAATGCCTTGGGGGCCAACGTGGAGCTGAGGAGCAAAGGCGCATTGGCTCAATATTGTCAGCCTACATGGGGCCAATATTTTAACCCCCGTTGGGCCCGCATCGTGCCAATATGGACATGTTTTCTATGAGGGCATGTCTGTATTCATCGAGGCAATTTCTACTTTGTACTTTTTCTCACATTGAACTATGACCTAGATTTGTAATGTTAATTGGTCAATTGAACCATGTTTTGTCAGGGTCATACACAAACCTTCTAAGCCAGATTTTGGTTAATATGAGTGTTCTCAGAGTTTTTGTGTGAAACACTTTGTGACCTTGCTTTCCTGTACACGATTAGTTGATGACTGGCCCTCCATGTCACTCATAACACATTTGAATCACAGAGGGCAGAGGAAGTGGCTTGACATTGTTGGGTTTCTAATTACCAGAGTAAGAACTCGACGAACACTATGAAAGCTTAAACCAAGTTTATTCTTCCCAAAGGAGAAAACAGCTGAATCGACAAAGACATGGTTACAATAGTGGTGTTATACAGTTGAAGTCGGAAGTTTACATACACCTTAGCCAAATACATTTCAAACTCAATATTTCACAATTCCTGACATTTCATCCTAGTAAGAAATCCCTGTCTTAGGTCATTTAGGATCACCACTTTATTTTAAGAATTTGAAATGTCAGAATAATAGTAGAGGGAATGATTTATTTCAGCTTTTCTTTCTTTCATTACATTCCCAGTGGGTCAGAAGTTTAAATACACTCAATTAGTATTCGGTAGCATTGCCTTTACATTGTTTAACTTGGGTCAAACATTTCAGGTAGCCTTCCACAAGCTTCCATAAGTTGGGATGAATTTTGGCCCACTCCTCCTGACAGAGCTGGTGTAACTGAGTCAGATTTGTAGGCCTCCTTGCTCGCACATGCTTTTTCAGTTCTGCTCGCACATTTTCTATGGGATTGAGGTCAGGGCTTTGTGATGGCCACTCCAATACCTTTACTTTGTTGTCCTTAAGCCATTTTTCCAAAACTTTGGATGTATGCTTTAATTTCCTGACAAATGTCTTGAGATGTTGCTTCAATATATCCAGATCCTTTTCTTCCCTCATGATGCCATCTATTTTGTGAAGTGTACCAGTTCCTCCTGCAGTAAAGCACCCCCACAACATGATGCTGCCACTCCCGTGCTTCACGTTTGGGATTATGTTCTTCGGCTTGCAAGCCTCCCCCTTTTTCCTCCAAAGATAACGATGGTCATTATGGGCAAACAGTTCTATTTTTGTTTCATCAGACCAGAAGACATTTCTCCAAAAAGAACGATCTTTGTCTGCATGTGTAGTTGCAAGCCATAGTCTGGCTTTTTTATGGTGGTTTTGGAGCAGTGACTTCTTCCTTGCTGAGCGGCCTTTCAGGTTATGTCGATATAGGACTCGTATAGGACTCGATATAGATACTTTTGTACCTGTTTCCTCCAGCACCTTTAATGTTGTTCTGGAATTGATTTGCACTTTTCGCACCAAAGTACGTTCATCTCTAGGAGATAGAAGACTTCTCCTTCCTGAGCGATATGACTGCTGCGTGGACCCATGGTGTTTATACTTGCATACTATTGTTTGTACAGATGGGCGTGGTACCTTCAGGGATTTGGAAATTGCCCCCATGGACGAACCAGACTTGTGGAGGTCTACAATTTTTTTCTGAGGTCTTGGCTGATTTCTTTTGATTTTCCCATGATGTCAAGCAAAGAGGCACTACGTTTGAAGGTAGGCCTTGATATACATCCACAGGTGCACCTCCAATTGACTCAAATGATGTCAATTAGCCTATCAGAAGCTTCTAAAGCCATGACATCATTTTCAGGAATTTTCCTAGCTGTTTAAAGGCACAGGCAACTTATTGTATGTAAACTTCTGACCCACTGGAATTGTGATACAGTGAATGGTAATTGAAATGATCTGTCTGTAAACAATTGTTGGAGAAATGACTTGTGTCATCCTTCTCGCTAAACATTACATCTTTATTGCTAAGTTATACGGGCAATAAACATTTCCTTTTCCCTTAACTTGACCTGACTTGACCTCGACCCGCTTATCCACGGCTCTCTCGCCTTATCAGTATTACCACATGTGACCGTTTTCCCTGCACTCAGCTCCTCCCAAGCTTAATTTCACCCACCATAACCCTTCCTCTTATAGACAACTCCTGGTGTAAACCCTGGGCTATGGCACCCCTCATGTCTCTATTATAACTAATGATAGTTAAAGCTCAGAAATCCAAACACATCAACATTAACAAAGGCACAGGGACACACACAGGCTGTATGGTAATGTGTCCCCTTCTGGCGGCACTGTCTTTATAATTTAGTGTCACATTACAGGGACAACAAGAGGACCTCTATGAGTAAGGTTGTCGGTTTAACAACTTAATTGAGACACAGGCAGCACACCCAAACAAACTTGCTGGATCACCTTAACCCAAGTGAGTCAACATGGCCATGCGTTTTTATCAATATCTTCTTATGAAAAAGGTTGTCCAGGCGAGGACATGAAAGCAGCAGCTGCAACCCTAAACAGGGTCAGAAGAAATGTATTTTCTTGTGTATTGTGTCAAGATGGCTTTGGACGGTCACGTACTGTACTATGCCCTATGCAACATACTTGCTAATATTTGCAGGGACTGTTGCTCGTTAAACCATTTAAAGATAATTGATTAGATGAGAGAACAGCATTATATTAAGAGAACAGTTGTAATATTAAGCTTAGCCTTCATCCCTCATGGCAAAAGTGCATGGGTCTAAATTCAAGATTCAAGATGTTAACATTTTTCAGGACGTTATGAGGGCATGTTCATGGTATGGAAAACAGAAATGGAAATGCCGCACACTGCTGCTGATGCTCCCATGTGATTTTATTGTAACAATGTTTCGACCCTTTGGTCTTCATCAGGCATCCATATCGCAGGTGGGGGAGGAATGTTGCATTTATAAGAGCAGTACTCAGTGACATCACTTCCTGAAACAGGGGGTAAAAACAATATTAACATTCAATGTAAGAAAATATATGATCATACATAAGGAATGTGATAAATATTTACAGTAAAATATATCTATTTTTTCCGGCAGGAGACTGATCGATAATGTCAAAAGCCTCACTGAAGTCCTACAAAACAGACCCCACAGTCTTTTTTTCATCAGTTTCTCTCAGCCAATCATCAGTAATTTGTGTAAGTGCTTGTTGAATGTCTTTCCCTATAAGTGTGCTGAAAGTCTGTTTAAAATAGCATTGTATCTGGTCAAACACAATTTTTCCCAAAAGTTTACTAAGGGTTGGTAACAGGCTGATTGGTTGGCTATTTAAAGTAAAGGGGCTTTACCATTCTAACATTGGGGAATGACTTTTGCTTCCCTCCAGGCCTGAGGGCACACACTTTCTAGTAGGCTTAAATTGAAAATATTGCAAATAGGATTGGCAATATTGCCCGCTATTATCCTCACCTCTTCTACACTCACTTTACAGAATTCAAAATTATAATTCTTGTCTTTTCATAATTTGGTAATATATACGTAGATGTCAAGTGTCAACATTCATTGCTGTCATGCTTAAGTTTGATAATCTCACCAATAAGAAAATTATGAAAGTAGTTGGTAATATCAGTGGGTTTTGTGATGAATGAGCCATCTGATTCTATGAATGATGGTGGAGTTTTCCTTTTTGCCCAAAATGTATTTTGAAGCACTCCAAAGCTTTTTACTATAATTATTTATGCCATTTAGCTTTGTTTCATAATGTAGTTTATTATTCAGTTTAGTCTCATGATTTCTCAATTTGCCATTACTTTTGCCTCATCCCTCTCATACATACAATTTTTTCTATTCTTCATCATTTTTACAGTAATTTTTCTTAGTGGGTGCATGCTTATTAGTAACTGGGATAAGCAATTTCAGAAATGTGTCAAATGCATCGTCTGGTTCCTTCTCATTTCACACCACGGACCAACAAATATTCTTTACATCAACAACATAGAAATCAAAAAATGTATTGTGTGACTTCTTATACACTATATTAGGCCCAGCATTTGGAACTTTGGTTTTCCTAGATATGGCTACTTTATTGTGATCACTACAGCCTATGGATTTGGATACTGCTTTCAAGCTAATTTCTGCAGCATTAGTAAAGATGTGATTAATATATGTTGATGATTTCCTTCCTGTGCTGTTTGTAACTACCCTGGTCTGTTGACTGATAACCTGAACCAGATTGCAGGCACTAGTTAAAGTTAGAAGATTTCTCTTCAGTGGTAGCCTGTTGAAAGCCAGTCAATATTTAAATTACCCAGAAAATATACCTCTCTGTTGATATCACATACATTGTCAAGAATTTCTCACGTTAATTTACATTGTGTATGTGACCAATAAAATTGTATTTTATTTGTCCAGATACTGACTGTTAGCACTTGGTGGTCTATAGCAGCTTCCCACCAGAATGGGCTTTAGGTGAAATATATTGTAAGGGTTTTCCTCCTCTTCGTCTGAAGAGGAGGTGTAGCAAGGATCGGACCAAGATGCGGCGTGTCTATTGCGATTCATCTTTAATAAACAAACGTAACACACAACAAAACACTAACACTACAAAACGAAAACAGCCTATACAAGTGTCTACTAACCTCTAACCAGGACATCAAGACACACAGGACAATCACCCACAATACAACCAAAGAATATGGCTGCCTAAATATGGTTCCCAATCAGAGACAACGATAAACACCTGCCTCTGATTGAGAACCACTTCAGACAGCCATAGACTTATCTAGAACACCCCACTAGCTACAATCCCCCATATATACACACCACATACAAAAACCCATGCCACACCTTGGCCTGACCAAATAAATAAAGATAAACACAAAATACTTCGACCAGGGCGTGACATATATGAACCTGTAGCCATATTACTTCAACAGTATTTAACATGAGATCCTCTCTAAGCTTTACAGGAATGTGGTTCTGAATATAAACGGCCACACCTCCACCCTTGGCATTTCTGTATTTTCTGTAGATCTTATAACCATATATTCCTACCACTGTATCATCGAAGGTATTATCTAAGTGAGTTTCAGAGATTGTCAGAATGAATGCCATCTGTTACTAGCAAATTTTTGATTTCATGAACCTTGGTTGTCTCTAAGAGTATACTTTATTGATGTATCTTGTTTCTCAAAGTTGCTTCTGTATCCATGACATGTCACTATGCAGTATGTGTTTTGTCAAAATGATTCACATTCTTTGTCTTGCTCTCCAAGAAGAGAACCAAGAACAGTTTCATCATATCATTGCCCATATTCAATACCACATCCCCTCTATGGGAAAAACTCAAAAGTAAAACGCTTGTACAATAGAACCCTTTAAACATTTTGAGCTTGTTTTGCTGAAGGTTAAACAATGGCATACATCATGCTTGTACAATAGAACCCTTTAAACATTTTGAGCTTGTTTTGCTGAAGGTTAAACAATGGCATACATCATAAACTTGATGATCAGACATCATCAAATTGACATTGCTCTCTATCGTATGCTGGATTTTCATTGTAAGGTTCAGTGCCTTGCTTGGGGGGAAATATACTGTTACAGCTCTTCACTTTGAGGGTTTAAGCCACCACCATGTGTTTGTAAAGTCAGTGCCCTGTGTAACATGGGTGCTACTGTACATACTTCAGAGGTTTTGGATGTAAGCTGCAATTGAGTCGGCATCTGGTTGAATTGCCACGAGTCCTTGAGGGAAGGGAATCTGAGGACCGAACCTCTCCATCTCCTCTCGTTCCCCCTTCTCTCTCACTTACTTTTTCCTTCTCTCGCTGCCTCTTAAATGCAATCTATTTCTGGAGTATTACCATAATAACTTGTGTGGCACACAACTCACTGTCAACGTAATTGATATGTAGATGCCTCTGATGGGTGGAGTCATTTGCATATAATCATGTTAACTGATATGATAATGACTGTGGAAGGCCTGATGCAAGCGGAATGCCTCTCAGGAGATGGATGGCTATTTCAATTATACACAATAAGCAATACATTATATCAGGTTGCAGTGATCAACGGCACTCCACATGACTGCCTGTCCTATACCTGGGGAATGTGGGACCACACATCTATAAACTACACCGCACTGCATTTATCACCTGCTTCCACTCTTGTAAATGGCTTGGCTGCCTTCCACCAGAGTTGTTTTTATGACATTTTGTTTTGTGTAGTTTCTGTTTATTAGCAGGTTATCTGTCAACTATGATGCTACCATCAAGAGGTGATAATGAGGTAAAAAGCTTAGGCCATTTGTTGCAGTTGAGGCATTGTGACAAAATGGCTGCTGTGTATCTCCTCGGTTTCAATCCACTTAGTATGCTGCCTTTGTCGTGGCTTTTAACCAGACTGCTGATAATTAGCTTCTCAGGCCCCACCAAACTTTATTATTCTCATTGATATGTGTTAAGCCGATTCACTTTTAAATTCAATTTTATAAAGGCCATATGGCTATATTGCATGTGAAAAAAGCCTCTCAAATTAGACATTGACTATCCATCTGTCTCGATAACTCTTTGTTCAAAACATCTATGTGCTTGAACTTCGCTTAGAATTTTGGGTCGAGGGGAGAGAAGCGCTGAATAGCGGTGTGAAACCCTTTTAGAAGCATCCCTTTATGGGGTAGCTCTCTCAAATCCTCCAGTCTGAATCAAGCTTTTAATTGAGTATTGAGTTGGCAGACAACAAGAGAGTTAGTGAAATCAGTATTGGGCGGGAGTGGCTCAGTAGTAGAGGACATAATGTCAGATGTTTTAAACTTGATCAGTGCATGACCAACATGAGGCCGTCTATATCACGAGGCACACATACACATACTACCTTATATTCCTGCAACCCAGGGCACTCTATAGGGTGGTGCGGTCAGCCCAACTCATTAACAGGAGCACACTGCCTGCCCTCCAGGATATCTACAGCACCTAGTGTCACAGGAAGTCCAAGAAGATCATCAAGGACCTCAGCCATCCGATCCACGGCCTGTTCACCCCGCTACCATCAAGAAGGCGTAGACAGCACAGGTGCATCAAAGCTGGGACTCGAGAGACTGAAAAACAGCTACTATCTCCAGGTCATCAGACTGTTAAACAGTCATCACAAGCCGAACTCCGCCCGAAATCCTGCACTGAACCTTAGACAGTGTCACTGGCCGGCTACCACCACCACAAAGTTTTAATGACTCTTATCTGTGTGTGTGTGTGTGTGTGCGTGTGTGTATATATATAAGAAGCCATGGGGTTGTGGAAGAAAGGGCTCTGATTGGGATTCAGTAAGAGACGGATACAGCTCACTTCCCTTAAGAACAAGCACATGAACAGCAGTCTTCCTCACGGCTTGGATAATTGGCCTCCTCTCCGCCATGTTTTGACAGTCTATCCCTCAGAAGTGGACTCAGACGTTTCTCTCATTCTCCTCCAGCAACAAATCTCAAGCTGGCTGCATGTGTGCAAGAGGAAAAGCCTTGCGCGGGAGACATCACGAGAAACTGTCGAACTAGAGCAAAGCAGAGGATGGTAATGGAGTTGAGGAGATTACATTTGGGAGAAACAGTAAAAGCCTGAGATCCGTGCCTGGGAGCGAAATACATTATGCGTCTCTAAATGTCAAGTAAAGAGAGAGAAGTGTGTAATGAGGAGCAGAGGACAGAGTTAGGCACTGATAATGAGAGTGATCATTTGGATAGTGATCATGTTTGGCTGTGCCGGATGGTGCTTCAAAAGTTTGGGAGGATATGGGATTATGTTATTGTGAATCATGGTCATTTTATCATGTCATAATGCTGGTTACATTTATCCTGATTATCTAATTAATGTAATTCCTTGTGATTTACATCTTCACTCAGGTTTACAACTTGGCACAATATTTGTGCACTGGCCAGAGATTGAAGTCTTCAAGTTGTTCTTGGAGAAAATTGAATCCAACAAAAACTAGAAAAGCCTTGCAATACTGTTGTTGTTGTTATGTAGCTTAACATCAGTGCAGAGAGGAGCGAGCTTGTCTCTCTGAGGAGCACTCCCAGGCTGTTACACCAAATGACTGCTGAGGATTCTCCACGAGGAGCTGTCTGAAGCCATTTGCTCAGGCATAAATGCTATTAATATGGTATGATGGGAGTTCTGGGCTGATGTTCTAAAATAATGGCACTGTACATTTGTGTCACTCAAACGCAACACTAGTGTAAATAACCACTATATGCACACATACAGTATTTTGGCTTTAAAAAGCATTTGACTCTAGGCTAAGATGCCAGAGGAGAGTGATGTGAGTCAGGTGTTGTTCATCTCTGTCATTTTTTGGAAGTTTGAAGTTTGAGTGCCAAAGAGAGACTGCACTAAAGCCTACATCAGTTTTAGTATGACAATACAATAATGAAGTTTCAGTTCACGCTGCTGTGCGCTTAGGCACTAGGAAGCCTCCATGTCACCTTGCTGGGGGTCATACATTCTAAAGGGAGAAATAACAAAAGCTATAAACATAACTTCTGGGCGAAACTCAGATTATTTTATACCTTGCATTTGTAAGGTTTTTCCTAGCAAAGAAAATGAGGACTTTTGGTATCAATCCTCTGGGAAACATTGGGTAGAGTGGAGAGAGTTTCACATCAGAGAGGTGACATGGAGCTGCCCAATGGCATCGGAAGCATGTTTTTCTCCTCCTCTCCTCACTCGACGAATCTTTGAGGTGGCAGGGACTGTCTGTGGTCTGTAGCTGGCTGTTCCTCACATGATCGCAGAACAGTCTCGGAAACAGCTGCTGGATTTCCACGTCGCTTAACTCCTAATATGCGGGCGCCCGCTGGGATCCAGGAGCATAAACACACCATCTCAGTGGACCCTAGCGACATCTCTCTCTCGCTCTCTCTCTCTCTCTCTCTCTCTCTCTCTCTCTCTCTCTCTCTCTCTCTCTCTCTCTCTGAGAAGAAAATTAGGTAATATGGCTAAGCTTGTGGCTGGGGAATTACACATGCTGTACAATCGTACACACTGGCTCCAGCTGCAGCCATCTAGACTGCAGGGTGTGTCAGTGGCCTGCAACCAGCCTTTGCACAGAGAGAGGCTCTGCCTAGGAAGGGGCTCCAAGATGCACTATGCCAACTGCTACATGTCTCCTCCTGGCATATTTTGCTATAGCTTCAGGGCATCTCTGCTTTAGGGCAGACTTCCCCTTTCCCAGAAGTCTGCCAGTCACCATGGCTCTAAATACCCCTGTACCAGTCTGCTGCCTGCCCTTGCTACATCCATCCTCTGTCTCCTCATTGTGGTTCCCTCACCCCTGCTCTCCATTGCAGGCTAAAACCAACACACACAAAAAAAAGACTGAATTAGCCACAGAATACATATTAGCAATGCTCTAATCTAGCAATGCTCAACAATTTCCGTAATGAAATGCACTGGCCTATCTCTTTAATTTAATTAACCGAGGACCAAAAAGATAGATATTCCCCCTTCCACATATCTCACGGCTTCATTACCAAGTTTAACAGAAGGAGATTACAATGATTTATTGGCCAAACACCAAGACAATTCATTAGAAAGCAGAGTTGGGCTAATCCTGTTTCCTTGGACCCTTAATCGGGTCTAATCAACCCCCTCACACCATGAGAAGTTGTGCAGTACGGCAAGGCTTAAGCATTCCCACATTTAGGCTTGTGTGTGTGGACAGGAACTGTGTGTATGTGCATGCGTGAGGGTGTGTTTATGTGTCTGTGTGGATATGGACGAGATGAGACGAGGCGCTGTTGTTTACAGTGCTGCAAATCTATCTCCCCAACGTCTTAAGCGTGAGTGCTTAACAGGTTCACCAGTTCAAAGGCTTGTGTCTAATGCTGCCGGCTGTGGGCTCCTCCTGTCTCTGCTGCTCCTCGCTGCTCTGCTCTGCTGCAACCCCACAGCAGTCACGCTTGGGTCTCCATCACATCGGCCCATAACTCTCCAAGGCACGGTCCACACAGAGCTACAAGATGTTTTTATTTTTATTTATCTTTATTTTGGCAGGGAAGTCATACTGAGACTAGGGCCTCTTTTAAAGATGAGCCCTGCATAAATATATGCAATATACAAAATTACAAAATATATTAAGAAAAACTGACACATTTATCAACATAGAGGTCTCCGATCATTACTCTGAACCAGAGTATGTGAGCGGAGTTGAGTGGTTGAAAATCCCGCTCATTGAGCGCTCTGACACGCCAAGTCCTTTCCAACCTCTCTGCTAAAAACGTCTCTACGCTCACAGGGGAAAAAACTGCCGCTCCAAATTTGCTCCATTCATTCAACTCACAATTTAACCAAAACCAATCTATTTTTCTGACTACCTGGACCTACCATTTGGTTTAGAAGTATTGAAACCAAACCATATGGTTTGAATGAAAACTATTTTAATAACATGAAAAGGTGAATGGAAGAGGCGCACATAATTGCGTAATCTTAATGTCATATTAACACGGTTAGTCGTGTTAATTAAGGTAATATGTACATGTACAGTCTATGACTAGGGTGGCTGGAGTCTTTGACAATTTTTAGGTCCTTCCTCTGACACTGCCTGGTATAGAGGTCCTGGATGGCAGGAAGCTTGGCCACAGTGATGTCCCAGTGATGTACTGGGCCGTACGCACTACCCTCTGTAGTGCCTTGCGGTCGGAGGCCGAGCAGTTGCCATACCAAGCAGTGATGCAACCAGTCATAATGCTCTCGATGGTGCAGCTGTAGAACCTTTTGAGTATCTGAGGACCCATGCCAACTCTTTTCAGTCTCCTGAGGGGGAATAGGTTTTGTCGTGCCCTCTTCACAACTGTCTTTGTGTGTTTGGACCATGTTAGTTTGTTGATGTGGACACCAAGGAACTTGAAGCTCTTGTCGATGATCAGGCCTACCACTTTTGTCATCGGCAAACTTAATGATAGTGTTGGAGTCGTGCCTGGCCGTGTAGTCATGAGTGAACAGGGATTACAGGAGGGGACTGAACACGCGTCATCCGTGGATCTGTTAGGGCGGTATGCAAATTGGAGTGGGTCTAGTGTTTCTGGGATAATGATGTTGATGTGAGCCATGACCAGCCTTTCAAAGCACTTCATGGCTACAGACGTGAGTGCTACGGGTCGGTAGTAATTTAGGCAGGTTACCTTAGTGTTCTTGGGCACAGGGACTATGGTAATCTGCTTGAAACATGTTGGTATTACAGACTCAGACAGGGAGAGGTAGGGACATAAAGCGCTGATAGGGACATAAAGCGCTCAGCATTTAAACAACATTTTGTTGTATTAAATCATTATAGTCTATAAAGTTAGCATATATTCTATGACTTATTAAATACAAATTCAACTAGAAATGACTTATTGGTGCCTTTGGCATCAGACTCATGCGATGGTGCCTGGAGAGCAGGCCAGCAGCGGAGAATATCCTCTCCACACTTGCAGAGCCACGGTGGATGCTAAACACCCTTTTGGCCACCCTTGGCAGAGATGCAGAGTTTGACATTTTTATATAGGTAGGCCTAAAGGTTTTAGGTAAAATAACCCAATCCAAAACTAAAAGCTTCTTGAACGTGGGAATATGCCAGGCCAAAATCATTTATGGCATATTGTATAGATAATAGAACAAAAATTAACAAAACTTTTGGGACATCAGATTTTTAGTCTATAAATACTTTGCTACAATGACACGCTTTAGTTATCCCTGAGCTTGTGTAGTGAGTGCTTCTGGAGGGAAATTGGAGCAGGCGAGAAGGTCTACTCTCCAGCCTTTGGGAATCTCGCTCCAGTCAAATTGGGGTCACTCCGCTTCTCGCTCCGCTCCAGCTCCACTCGACTCACATACTCTGCTCTGAACTGACCAAGGGGGGCAGAACATCTAATTTCAGACAGCTCTGTAAGTTGTTCCACATAAAGGCCGCAAAAAAAACTGAGACCGAAGGGGCCTCCAGTGGTATCCAAGCCTGAGACCGGGTTTGGTCATTTGTAAGTCTAAATTTGAATTAATGTTGATAAGTACATAGGAAGTTCTGCATGAGTGCTTTGTAGATAAACACAATTAAATGCTGCTCTCTCCTTACATACAAATGAGGCCCAACCCACTTTTTAATACAGAACACAATGGTGAGTTCTATAACCATCACCAGTAATAAACCTAAGGACACAATGGAAAACAGCATCTAGTGGTTTAAGTGTAGATGCTGAAGCATGCACATACATAATATCCCCATAATCTAAAAAATAGATAAGTGACCTGGACAATTTCCTTCCTATTAACAAAAGTCAGACATGCTTAGGGCTGTTGTGGTGACTATATTACCGCCACACTGGTGGTCACGAGTCATGAAGGCAGTCAAATTCCACATGACCGTTTAGTCGCGGTAATTAGCCTTCTCCAAGCTCTAGTAGCCTACCAAACTTAGTAGCCTACCAAACTTGCCAACTGCCTGGTACTCAGCACTCTATTGTCACTCTAATCACTCTGACATCAATGTAAATGTATTTGAAAGTTTTATCAAACACTTCATGAGAGCCTATGAGCTCATGTTGCGCAACATTTTTATAGGCTATGCAATTGCGGGAGAAAACAGACTGATGGCCGCTAATAAAAAGAGGAGGATCCCATCAGCTTTCTATAGGCTAGACCTACTATATTTATTTCTCAACTTTCTTAATATTAAGCACATTGCTTATATTTACAACAGGAGTATAGCCTACCTCTCTGGCATGAAAATAAACCATGGGGAAAAGCGTCCTCCATTCGCTATTTAAGTGCATAGATTACATTATTTTTTCCCACTGACCCTGTTTTGATACAGGTACATGATAATGGTCCATTCTAAATCAAAACACATGATATTTCACTGATATTAAAGTGAAATAATAAATGTGTTTATTGAGCCAGCAATGAGGGGCGCTGCATACGTAGCCCTTTCCTGCAGTCAATGACCGAAAATGCCCTCTGTGGCCTCATGGGTGGAAGGTCAATAATATTTTTCTTAATTTCATAATTAATAACGATTATATTAAAAAAAACAATACATCTGTTTTTTCCATGTCAAACAGTTTTGTTATATTTCAGTCTTCTGTGATGTACAATACCAGTCAAAAGTTTGGACACACCTACTCATTCAAGGGTTTTTCTTTGTTTTTACGCTTTTCTACATTGTAGAATAATAGTGAAGACATCAGAACTATTAAATAACACATATGGAATCATGTAGTAAACCAAAAATCAAAACAGATTTTAGATTCTTCAAAGTAGCCACCATTTGCCTTGATGACAGCTTTGCACACTCTTGGTATTCTCTCAACCAGCTTCACATGGAATGCTTTTCCAACAGTCTTGAAGGAGGTCCCACATATGCTGAGTACTTATTGGCTGCTTTTCCTTCACTCTGCGGTCCGACTCATCCCAAACCTTCTCAATTTGTTTGAGGTCGGGTGATTGTGGAGGCCAGGTCATCTGATGCAGCACTCCATCACTCTCCTTCTTGGTCAAATAGCCCTTACACAGCCTGGAGGGGTGTTGGGTTGCCTTGTTGAAAAACACATGATAGTCCCACTAAACCAGATGGGATGGCGTATCACTGCAGAATTCTGTGGTAGCCATACTGGTTAAGTGTTCAGCAGTTTTATAATCTCTTATTGTGTTAGTAGAATCAGAATCACACCCTAATTAGCCAGCTTTACTAATAAACCCAGTCAAAGTTTCACGCTCATCCACGCTGATAAGTTGGTATACGAATGCTCCTGCTACCTGTCTCTCCTTAACTTGTTGACCGTTGTTTTGGCTGACTGCCCCGCAATTTACTGTTTGCTTCTACAGCACCAACTTGCGAGTTGGTCATCTCCCACTCATATAGTTTATGTGCACGGAAGCTCAAGGTTCACAAGGGCTCAATTCAATCCATAGAGTGCCGGAGGTCCGTGCTGTAGCGTGTAGCGTGATTTGAAATTTAAAGGTAATTTCCAATTGAGTTAATATATGTAGCTTTCACGTGAACAGCAGTCTCTGTGAACGAGGGAACAATGCCAATTGTGTGCAAAGCTGTCATCAAGGCAATGGGTGGCTAATTTGAAGAATCTCAAATATAAAATATATTTTGATTTGTTGAACACTTTTTTTGGTTACTGCATGATTTCATGTGTTATTTCATACATTTAACATTTACATTTACATTTAAGTCATTTAGCAGACGCTCTTATCCAGAGCGACTTACAAATTGGTGCGTTCACCTTAAGACATCCAGTGGAACAGCCACTTTACAATAGTGCATCTAAATCTTTTAAGGGGGGTGAGAAGGATTACTTTATCCTATCCTAGGTATTCCTGAAAGAGGTGGGGTTTCAGGTGTCTCCGGAAGGTGGTGATTGACTCCGCTGTCCTGGCGTCGTGAGGGAGTTTGTTCCACCATTGGGGGGCCAGAGCAGCGAACAGTTTTGACTGGGCTGCGCGGGAACTGTACTTCCTCAGTGGTAGGGAGGCGAGCAGGCCAGAGGTGGATGAACGCAGTGCCCTTGTTTGGGTGTAGGGCCTGATCAGAGCCTGGAGGTACTGAGGTGCCGTTCCCCTCACAGCTCCGTAGGCAAGCACCATGGTCTTGTAGCGGATGCGAGCTTCAACTGGAAGCCAGTGGAGAGAGCGGAGGAGCGGGGTGACGTGAGAGAACTTGGGAAGGTTGAACACCAGACGGGCTGCGGCGTTCTGGATGAGTTGTAGGGGTTTAATGGCACAGGCAGGGAGCCCAGCCAACAGCGAGTTGCAGTAATCCAGACGGGAGATGACAAGTGCCTGGATTAGGACCTGCGCCGCTTCCTGTGTGAGGCAGGGTCGTACTCTGCGGATGTTGTAGAGCATGAACCTACAAGAACGGGCCACCGCCTTGATGTTAGTTGAGAACGACAGGGTGTTGTCCAGGATCACGCCAAGGTTCTTAGCGCTCTGGGAGGAGGACACAATGGAGTTGTCAACCGTGATGGCGAGATCATGGAACGGGCAGTCCTTCCCCGGGAGGAAGAGCAGCTCCGTCTTGCCGAGGTTCAGCTTGAGGTGGTGATCCGTCATCCACACTGATATGTCTGCCAGACATGCAGAGATGCGATTCGCCACCTGGTCATCAGAAGGGGGAAAGGAGAAGATTAATTGTGTGTCGTCTGCATAGCAATGATAGGAGACACCATGTGAGGTTATGACAGAGCCAAGTGACTTGGTGTATAGCGAGAATAGGAGAGGGCCTAGAACAGAGGCCTGGGGGATGCCAGTGGTGAGAGCGCGTGGTGAGGAGACAGATTCTCGCCACGCCACCTGGTAGGAGCGACCTGTCAGGTAGGACGCAATCCAAGCGTGGGCCGCGCCGGATATGCCCAACTCGGAGAGGGTGGAGAGGAGGATCTGATGGTTCACAGTATCGAAGGCAGCCGATAGGTCTAGAAGGATGAGAGCAGAGGAGAGAGAGTTAGCTTTAGCAGTGCGGAGGGCCTCCGTGATACAGAGAAGAGCAGTCTCAGTTGAATGACTAGTCTTGAAACCTGACTGATTTGGATCAAGAAGGTCATTCTGAGAGAGATAGCGGGAGAGCTGGCCAAGGACGGCACGTTCAAGAGTTTTGGAGAGAAAAGAAAGAAGGGATACTGGTCTGTAGTTGTTGCATCGGAGGGATCGAGTGTAGGTTTTTTCAGAAGGGGTGCAACTCTCGCTCTCTTGAAGACAGAAGGGACGTAGCCAGCGGTCAGGGATGAGTTGATGAGCGAGGTGAGGTAAGGGAGAAGGTCTCCGGAAATGGTCTGGAGAAGAGAGGAGGGAATAGGGTCAAGCGGGCAGGTTGTTGGGCGGCCGGCCGTCACAAGACGCGAGATTTCATCTGGAGAGAGAGGGGAGAAAGAGGTCAGAGCACAGGGTAGGGCAGTGTGAGCAGAACCAGCGGTGTCGTTTGACTTAGCAAACGAGGATCGGATGTCGTCGACCTTCTTTTCAAAATGGTTGACGAAGTCATCTGCAGAGAGGGAGGAGGGGGGAGGAGGATTCAGGAGGGAGGAGAAGGTGGCAAAGAGCTTCCTAGGGTTAGAGGCAGATGCTTGGAATTTAGAGTGGTAGAAAGTGGCTTTAGCAGCAGAGACAGAAGAGGAAAATGTAGAGAGGAGGGAGTGAAAGGATGCCAGGTCCGCAGGGAGGCGAGTTTTCCTCCATTTCCGCTCGGCTGCCCGGAGCCCTGTTCTGTGAGCTCGCAATGAGTCGTCGAGCCACGGAGCAGGAGGGGAGGACCGAGCCGGCCTGGAGGATAGGGGACATAGAGAATCAAGGGATACAGAAAGGGAGGAGAGGAGGGTTGAGGAGGCAGAATCAGGAGATAGGTTGGAGAAGGTTTGAGCAGAGGGAAGAGATGATTTCATAGTTTTGATGTTGTCACTATTATTCTACAATGTATAAAATAGTAAAAATAAAGAAAAATCCTGGAATGAGTAGGTGTGTCCAAACTTTTGACTGGTACTGTGTGTATATATATATATTTTGGAGTGGCGTAGACGAATATAGGGGAAACACTATGGAGTATGGGCATGTGCAATCAGCGCCTGTTCTAGAGATGCGTGTGTACATGCCAGCATGGGCAATGTGTAATCACAGGTTTTGCTAATGGATTCTCCTCACGTAGAAGGTCACTGATAGTAATGCAGAGTGAAACCTGAGCAAATTCTCTGTCTGTCTGAGTAATTCTCAAAGACACGTCCATTAATGTGGCCAGACTAGATTGATTAATGCCCAGCGCGCCTCAGAGAGGAGAGAGCAGATTTTACATTACTGCGTACAGTGGCTAAGGGGAGATAGAGAGGGGGAGGCAGACATTTTTGAAGGATAGGAAAAGAGCGAATAAGGGAGAAAGAGGGAGAGGGGGGGGAGGTGAACTTTGGATCTCCCTGGACTCATTCCCAGCTCCTTTCCACCCGTTTGGTGCAAGGACCTGTCATGCTTGATTTTCTCCCTGCATAGGTTATTGGATCTCTTGTGGTCTTGTTTTCTATAATGGTCTGTTAGTGTTTCAGCATAGCTATGATCCAGTCTAAAAGGAAAGCTAATTTGGGACAAGAAGAACCATATGTTTAGGAATTAGGATGAGGATTTTACAAGGCATATACAAAATATATCTGTAGAACTAGTTGCAGAACGGATACGAAACATCGTAAATACAGAGGAATGAGTCGGTGTGATGCACATTTCTCTTTACATTCTACACTCTCATAAAGAGCATCAAACAAAGTATTAGTTCTGTTGAACATTGATTTCAAAGCTTCAGGAAGTGACGCGTGGATCTTTTCTTTTTTCAACATAAGATCTTTTTCAAACAAGGTCATGTAGGCTATCTGAGTATAAGCTCCCACAAACACTGCTCATTAGTGCTACTTTAAGTGGATTTCATATTCTTAGGCTAGATTAAAAAATATGCCCTTAAAAATATAGACTTTCTACATGATGAATCAAGAGTGTAACAAAATAAAAATAGAAAGGTTATTTCAGAACGCTAGCTGTAGTATACCTTTTGGCTTCTTATCTAGTGTGGAGCTAGTCATTGAAGGCTCCGGTCTCTCTCCATCTGGCTTCATTGTTGATTGTAGGCATGCTTAGCTGATGACATCAGCCTGGTTTCGGAGGCGGGTAGTGGGGCCATAAGCTCGTCAGCTCCCTCAGGCTGGAGCTTGGCAGGGCTTTCCAACGCCACTCGCTCACAAACCCTCTGAAGTTTAGCACAGCACACCACTCGCCATGGGTGCCTAATGGCCTTGCTGCTCTTCAGAGTTTGGCAAGTTGACAGTTTCTGATTCTTTTTGAGGAAGAGGCACAGATGATCCTTCATAAAGATTAGTGTGTGGAGCTTTCCACTGTGGTTCGCTGACAACACGTCATTATTTATAGAACTGAATCCAGCTCGAACTATTCATAATACTTCAATGGTCAGCAGTTACTATTGTTGTGTTGTTTAGATGTCCATAGCATACTAAACATAGGTATGTGTATCATGATTCAGGTGTGATAACATTGAAATGCAGAATGAGTACACTAAACAGTATGCAGTCTTTTTATCCATTCATA
Source organism: Oncorhynchus nerka (assembly GCF_034236695.1). Classification (NCBI taxonomy): domain Eukaryota; kingdom Metazoa; phylum Chordata; class Actinopteri; order Salmoniformes; family Salmonidae; genus Oncorhynchus; species Oncorhynchus nerka. Next base: position 31,514,419 of record NC_088398.1, read on the forward strand.
GAGGGTTTAGTAAAGCTTCTTTTGTCATGTTCCGTATCACCTGTTGTGTTAACCTGTCTCTGTTCACCACTCGTCAGAGGGCAGCCAGTTCTACACAGAACCAGAACCCAGCCCCTCATCTGTGACTACCTCTAATTAAATCTCACAAGGCATGGCCATCTTGGGAGGCTGAAGCCAACAGAGAGAGGGGGGGTGAAAGAGGGGGTGAGAGAGAAAGTAGGGGATAAGCGAGAAAGTAGGGGATAAGCGAGTGAGAGACGGAGAAGAACAAAAAACAGACAAGAAAGAAGGTATCTGCTCCTTGTAATTACTTTCCAATGTATACAAAAGCTTTTGGTTCCCGCTCCGCCCCTTGCTCGGCGGCTGCTAAAATGTTTGTTCCTCTCTTCCCATTTTAACCTCATGTCAAGGCCTGGATGTCACACCATGGAGGACAGGCACCATGGAGAGGGTGAGAAATACTTCACTCCCCTAACAGCTGGGAGAGATAGCAATCGATAAAAGGTTCAAGAAAAACAAAAGCAGAAAATCTTCTTTCGGCCGAACCCCTGGAAAAAATAGAAACCCTTCTGGTGAAAATCACTTAAAAATATTCATCTTCTTCCAGCTGTAGTGCACTTTCCTTTTTTCAGAAGAGAAAAATGTATAGCCAAAAACAGACTAAAGCCATTTAAGACTGCAGTCAATGCAGAGTTTGGAGGGAAATGGTCTTTATACTAATAGCGGCAATTACCGTTGCATTATTTTGTGACACATTTGTGTACATGTGTCTATTTCATGTCTATTTCAATGTGGACACCAAGGAACTTGAAGCTCTCAAGCTGCTCGGGCCCTCCTTTTCCCGTAGTCCAAAATCATCTCCTTTGTCATGATCACTTCCGGCGCCGCGTTCCTAGGAAACTATGCAGTTTTTTTTTAACGTGTTATTTCTTACATTGGTACCCCAGGTCATCTTAGGTTTCATTACATACAGTCGGGAAGAACTACTGAATATAAGAGCAACGTCAACTCACCATCAGTACGACCAGGAATATGACTTTCCCGAAGCGGATACTGTGTTCTGCCTTTCACCCAGGACAACGGAATAGATCCCAGCCTGCGACCCAAAACAAAGACGTTGTAAAAGAGGGAAACGAAGCGATCTTCTGGTCAGGCTCCGGAGACGGGCACATCGCGCACCACTCCCTAGCATACTTCTCGCCAATGTCCAGTCTCTTGACAACAAGGTTGATGAAATCCGAGCAAGGGTAGCATTCCAGAGGGACATCAGAGACTGTAACGTTCTTTGCTTCACGGAAACATGGCTCACTCGAGAGACGCTAACGGAATCGGTGCAACCAGCTGGTTTCTTCACGCATCGCGCCGACAGAAACAGTATGCCTTATGGTTAACGAGACGTGGTGTGGTCACAACAACATACAGGAACTCAAGTCCTTCTGTTCACCTAATTTAGAATTCCTCACAATCAAATGTCGACCGCATTATCTACCAAGGGAATTCTCTTCGATTATAATCACAGCCGTATATATTCCCCCCCAAGCAGACACATCGATGGCTCTGAACCAACTTTATTTGACTCTTTGCAAACTGGAAACCACATATCCTGAGGCTGCATTCATTGTAGCTGGGGATTTTAACAAGGCTAATCTGAAAACAAGACTCCCTAAATTGTATCAGCATATCGATTGCGCAACCAGGGCTGGTAAAACCTTGTATCATTGATATTCTAACTTCCGCGACGCATATAAGGCCCTCCCCCACCCTCCTTTCGGAAAAGCTGACCACGACTCCATTTTGTTGCTCCTTGCCTACAGACAGAAGCTAAAACAAGAAGCTCCCGCGCTCAGGTCTGTTCAACGCTGGTTCGACCAATCTGATTCCACGCTCCAAGACTGCTTCCATCATGTGGACTGGGATATGTTCTGCACTGCGTCCAACAACAACATTGACGAATATGCTGATTCGGTGAGTGAGTTCATTAGAAAGTGCATTGAAGATGTCGTTTCCATAGCAACGATTAAAACTTTCCCAAACCAGAAACCGTGGATTGATGGCAGCATTCGCATGAAACTGAAAGCGCGAACCACTGCTTTTAACCAGGGCAAGATGAACGGAAATATGACCGAATACAAACAGTGTAGCTATTCCCTCCGCAAGGCAATCAAACAAGCTAAGCATCAGTATAGAGACAAAGTAGAGTCGCAATTCAACGGCTCAGACACAGGAGGTATGTGGCAGGGTCTACAGTCAATCACGGATTACAAAAAGAAAACCAACCCCGTCATGGACCAGGATGTCTTGCTCCCAGGCAGACTAAATTACTTTTTTGCCCGCTTTGAGGATAATACAGTGCCACTGACACGGCCCACAACCAAAACATGCGAACTCTCCTTCACTGTAGACGACGTAAGTAAAACATTTAAACGTGTTAACCCTCACAAGGCTGCAGGCCCAGACGGCATCCCCAGCCGCGTCCTCAGAGCAGGCGCAGACCATCTGGCTGGTGTGTTTACGTACATATTCAATCAATCCTTATCCCAGTCTGCTGTTCCCACATGCTTCAAGAGGGCCACCATTGTCCCTGCTCCCAAGAAAGCTAAGGTAACTGAGGTAAATGACTACCGCCCCGTAGCACTCACTTCCGTCATCATGAAGTGCTTTGAGAGACTAGTCAAGGACCATATCACCTCCACCCTACCTGACACCCTAGACCCACTCCAATTTGCTTACCGCCCAAATAGGTCCACAGACAATGCAATCTCAACCGCACTGCCCTAACCCATCTGGACAAGAGGAATACCTATGTGAGAATGCTGTTCATCGACTACAGCTCAGCATTTAACACCATAGTACCCTCCAAGCTCGTCATCAAGCTCGAGACCCTGGGTCTCGACCCCGCCCTGTGCAACTGGGTACTGGACTTCCTGACGGGCCGCCCCCAGGTGGTGAGGGTAGGTAACATCTCCACCCTGCTGATCCTCAACACTGGGGCCCCACAAGGGTGCGTTCTGAGCCCTCTCCTGTACTCCCTGTTCACCCACGACTGCGTGGCCATGCACGCCTCCAACTCAATCATCAAGTTTACGGACGATACTACAGTGGTAGGCTTGATTACCAACAACGACGAGACGGCCTACAGGGAGGAGGTGAGGGCCCTCGGAGTGTGGTGTCAGGAAAATAACCTCACACTCAATGTCAACAAAACTAAGGAGATGATTGTAGACTTCAGGAAACAGCAGAGGGAGCACCCCCCTATCCACATCGATGGGACAGTAGTGGAGAGGGTAGTAAGTTCCTCGGCGTACACATCACAGACAAACTGAATTGGTCCACCCACACAGACAGCATTGTGAAGAAGGCGCAGCAGCGCCTCTTCAACCTCAGGAGGCTGAAGAAATTCGGCTTGTCACCTAAAGCACTCACAAACTTCTACAGATGCACAATCGAGAGCATCCTGTCAGGCTGAATCACCGCCTGGTACGGCAACTGCTCCACCCACAACCGTAAGGCTCTCCAGAGGGTAGGGAGGTCTGCACAACGCATCACCGGGGGCAAACTACCTGCCCTCCAGGACACCTACACCACCCGATGTCACAGGAAGGCCATAAAGATCATCAAGTACAACAACCACCCGAGCCACTGCCTGTTCACCCCGCTATCATCCAGAAGGCGAGGTCAGTACAGGTGCATCAAAGCAGGGACCGAGAGACAGAAGCTGTTTTTCAATCTCAAGGCCATCAGACTGTTAAACAGCCACCACTAACATTGAGTGGCTGCTGCCAACACACTGACTCAACTCCAGCCACTTTAATAATGGGAATTGATGGAAATTGATGTAAAATACATCACTAGTCACTTTAAACAATGCTACTTAATATAATGTTTACATACCCTACATTACTCATCTCATATGTATATACTGTACTCAATACCATCTACTGCATCTTGCCTATGCCGTTCTGTACCATCACTCATTCATATATCTTTATGTACATATTATTTATCCCTTTACACTTGTGTGTATAAGGTAGTAGTTTTGGAATTGTTAGGTTAGATTACTCGTTGGTTATTACTGCATTGTCGGAACTAGAAGCACAATCATTTCGCTACACTCGCATTAACATCTGCTAACCATGTGTATGTGACAAATACATTTGATTTGATTTGGAGTGGTTGTTGTCCTGGCACCAAACTGCAAGGTCTCTGACCTCCCTATAGGCTGTCTCATTATTGTCGGTGATCAGGCCTACCACCATTGTGTTGGAGTCGTGCTTGGCCAGGCAGTCATGGGTGAACAGGGAGTACAGGAGGGAACTAAGCAAGCACCCCTGAGGGGCATCGTATTTGTATTTATTATGGATCTCCATTAGCTGCTGCCTCATTCACAGATGTCACAACACACTTGTGTGCTCTCAGGCCCCTACTCCACCACTACCACGCATTTACAATACAAAATCCATGTGTACGTGTGTGTATAGTGAGTATGTTATCGTGTGTGTGTGAATGCATGTGTCTGCCTACGTTTGTGTCGCTTCACAGTCCCCGCTGTTCCATAAGGTTTAAAAAAAAAAAGAAATTAAAATCAAATTTCACTGCTTGCGTCAGTTACTTGATGTGGAGTAGAGTTCCATGTAGTCATGGCTCTATGTAGTATTGTGCGCCTTCCATGGTCTGTTCTAGACTTGGAGACTGTGCAGAGACCTCTTGTGGGGAAGGCATGGGTGTCCGTAGTTCAGACAGACAGCTTGGTGCATTCATCATGACAATGCTTTTAAGAAGGTAGAGTAACACTTTATTACGGACAGACATGTTGTATCAATATGTTTTAACCCTGGATTGTAAGCTGTCATAGTCACTCATAGTCACCTGAACTTGCTTATTTTCTACATTATTTATTACAATGTTTAGGGTTTAGGGTTTAGTGAATGATTTGTCCCAAATCTAATGCTTTTAGTTTTAGAAATATTTAGGACTAACTTATTCATTGCCACCCACTCTGAAACTAACTGCATCTCTTTGTTAAGTGTTGCAGTTATTTCAGTCGCTTTAGCTCAGTGCGGATGTAGCCTGTAATCCATGGCTTCTGGTTGGGGTATGTATGTACTGTCACTGTGGGGACAACTTCATCGATGCACTTATTGATGAAGCCCGTGACTGATGTGGCATACTCTTCAATCGGATGAGTCCTGGAAGGTGGTCTAGAGTGCTTTCTTCTTCTCTGCTTGCATATGTAACATGCTGGTAGAAATGAAGTAAAACGGATTGAAGTTTTCCTGCATTAAAGTCCCCGTTTATGTACAAAATAAGTTTCAGACGACGCGAAAAATCACAGAAAATGGCACAATTGGTTAGGAGCCCGTAAAACGGCAGCCATCTCCACAACCCCATTTGTCTGTGTATGGCAAGGTGTTTCTTTAAGAATGTTGCTGGTTTATCTGTGCAGGTACATGTATCTAATTGCCTGTGGAAGTACAGAATGTTGTAGCGGTTTAATTTTCTTTTCACTGGAACTGGTGCCTGGCATGCCCTATTACTGGCACTGCCAGCTCCTTTGTCCTGTAGTCTATTCCATAATTCTTGAAAATATTGACAGTCGCAACCCAGTAGCACAGCGTTTGGTAAGTTCTCAACCAACTCTAGGTTACCTTGGAACCGCCCTCTGGTGGTTCTTAATCTCTACATCTGTGGTTTGGTAAGTTTTGGTGTCCCCGTTTACACAGGTGAAGTCCATGATTCGGGTGTTGGTCTTCTGCGGCTGGGTTAATAGTGAAGGGATGATGGAGACCATGCTCTCGAAGTCTAGAAGAGCATCAACATCCTTCCCTTGGACCTGTACCTGACTGAGGTGTGGTGGGTGGCGTTAGGCTTGGACATGGACAGAAATTACATGGCTATGGTGTAGATTGGAAATGTCGACCAGCATGGGTTCCTCCTTCTTGGGACAGTCCCATACAAAGTGTCCTATTTCGCCACAGCGGTAGCACTCTTGTCAGTATCAACCCCTCTCTTCCTCATCTTTGCTTCACATTGAAAACCTGGTCTTGGCGCCTAGGTCTTGGCGCCTACTCAGATTGATGCGTCCATGTGTGGATCTGCTGTGCCCTCAACTAGACCATGACTCCCAATCGTGCTAATATTTCCTTCTTCATCATAGTCATTGTCATAGTCATTGGCTTCCGTTGCTTCCAGATCAGACAACGTCTGTTTTGCATCCTCACAAAGAAATGGAGCCAGTATACCTGCCCATTTTACCTGTGGCCATGCCTCTCATTCTGCCGTGCTCTCAAAATGTCTTTAGGAAGCCTCAACGTCATCACCCGACATAATTGTCTGCAGATACCGAGTGGCCACGATGGGTAGACCCATTGTCTGTTGCGACATTTTCACCGCCGTGATGTCAGTAGTTAACTTTTGCATGTCCATAGTCATCTGCAGTTGACACTTCCTCCAATAACAAGTGATTGGTTTCCAAACTCAAACAAACACGTCGTCACCAGTGCAAGATCCTCCACTCTTGGTCTTTGGGGTTCACTCCTTGTTGAAATCTTCAGTTCCTTTATTCCGGTAAACCTCCTTCTCCACCGTATGCTGAGTCTCTCCTCTTCGTTCACCTGCCAGGGTCAAAGGAAAGACAAAGAAAGAAAACCCAGGACGCGGTTAAGTAGAGGCCCCTGATTTGGTTTCACCTGTCTGCCGTTTAGTCTCTAATTACAACAAGAGACAGGTGTGGCTGTTCTGCTGCTGTCTGGCAGTTTCCCCTGAGCTGTCCATGGTCCTGCCTCTGGGGAATACTTCCCATTGCTGTCCGTGGTCCTGGCAGCCAGAAAACACATAAACCTCGCAGGCACATACCGTCCATCCACCACACAACCCCTGAAACCGCTACAATGTGCATGCGTACACAAGTTTTTACAGTATGTGTTTCCATGGTTGTGTTTACACAGGCAGACCAATTCGGATCTTCTTTCCACTAATTGGTCTTTTGACCAATCACATCCAATCTTTTCACATCAGCTATTTTTCAGAGCTGATCTGATTGGTCAAAATCCTAATTAGTGAGAAAAAAAAAGATCAGAATTGGGCTGACTGTCTAAACGCATCTCATGTCTGTGAATGTGTGTCTACCATGTGAATGTATGTGTGTTAAGCCCTGTTTATACTTGGATTCTTTGCTCACATTTTAAGACCGGTGTGGACGATTAAAAGATTGTGATTGTGTTCAGATCTTATAAGTGTAAACAGACAAGATCAGGATGAAGGATGCATGTTAGAGGCTGGGGCTTTAGACTGTGTCCCTCTCTGCCAGTGTGCCCTTCTCCTTGCCCAGTGCCCAGCCTCTTGACTCTATGCCCAGGCTGGACCTCTTACTGGCTCTGGCTTAGTCCCAGGCTGTGGTGTGGTGGCCAAGGTCAGGGGTACAGTGCAGTACCTGTCACAGTGATGAGTGAGCCTAATAGAGACAGAGCACCACTCACCAGACTGGTGGATTGACAGTTAATCACAGACACATTACACAACTGAGCTGAGGAAACAGGTCAGCCTCCTCCTGCCAGTCACGCAGTTCTGGAGCCTATCAATGTCTGCCTGAGATTTATGTCACACAGGCAGTGGCCTTGTCTCAGGCCTGGCTTGGCACTCGCCCATCCAACCCTCCTGTGATGGGGTGAACAGCAGCCTGCACCAGTCTATAGTACTTGAGAGCTGGGGAATGGGAGAGCTCAGGCAGTACTCAGACTGCATGTAATCTTTAACCTTCGTTAGATTTAGTCATCATGATTGTCAAGTTAAGAAAGAGAGTGAATACTTCCTTAGATAAAGGCTGGTGATTAATTGAAGGAAATGAGAATGTGGATAGACAATGTAGATGAGGATGCTTGTGGAGCAAGCTAAGGTTTTATATTACTAAAGAATGTGTTTGTCTTAAAAAAGAATAGAAGTTTGAGAGCTATTATAATTGCATACACACCTCAATGACAGATATTTTCAGAGAGGAGAGGGAGCCAGGTTGCGTGTAAGGTTGTTCCCGGTTGATTATCTTATTATGCTGATTTCTCACTATTGATTTTAATATCCAAGGATATATGCCTAAAGCCACACAATTAAATCACTGAAACACTGATTTTGAAAGGGCCCCTAGAGACTACAAATATCTTTAAAGCATAGGCAGTGTGGCAATTATGTTTTTAAAAATAAATCACTTTTAGTGTGTGCTCAGGGTAGCAAATGCACTGGCAAGGGATGTCAGTTCATTCCAAATTCTTTCTCGATCGGCCACCTCATTGGTTGCCTGGTTGTGAAAAATGACCTATCAGTGTTCCATGCTGCCGGGCAGGAACTTCTCCCATGATACCATCTCTGTTTACCAAACAGGCATGTCGGCATGCTGACATTTTAATGGTATCGGCCATTGATAACAAGGAACTAATGAAAAGCTAATCACGGTACGGTGGTGGCATCTCTCTCCCATGCTTTGCATTTCACAACATGACACTGCTGTCCTTGTTGCTGTTACCTGTCGGTGAGATGGATACCACAGCACGCCTCTCGCAATACATCAACTGCAGGTGCAAGAACATTGTATTGTCTGTGACTGTGTCTCCGACTTTTTGAGAATGTTGTTAAATTTGGTGATTAGAACAGCAGATGGATAGGAAAGGAGACATCTAAATCAACCCAAAATGCACCCCTCATTGAGTCCCCCGGGGTGTTTGAGTGTTTGATAGGGTTGTTAGTGATGGCAGTGGCATAGAGTGGCAGAGACAGAGGAGCCAGGGCCAGATCCACACAGACCAAACCAAACTCTGGCGGCATGAGAGAACAGCTATCTGGAATATAGTCCTCAGGCCTGGCTACTGCACTAACAATCATGGGACATAGAGAGTGTGTAGATACCTAATATATTGTAGCTACTATGCACCAGCTCCATGTGTACTGTACATTGCATTGGGTGATGCTGATTTGCTATTGCTTTGTCAGTCGTCTTAGTGCCAATACATTGCATAGTGTGAAAGCATAGCACAGCGCAGTATTTCATCTGTCTTGAGATAACTTAACGTTTTACTCTCTCTACCAGAAGACTACAGCCTATGTGGAGTCAGGGTTTTGGAGATATCTCAGCAGTTGATCGAGAAAGGCAAAAAAAAAGATAGCAGGACTGCACTGATGATAACTGCCAAATATGCAGTGATAGACAGTACATGTTTATTCTGTCCTCCATCTTGGGTCCCTTTCTCCTCCCCTCTCTGAAGGACAATTCCAAAGTTCAAGGCAAACAGAACACCCTTTCTCCTCTCCTCCTCTCACCTGGCAAGACTAACAACAGCACTCGCTGATGCTAGCTTACCTGCTCTTCCTGTGCCAAGTACAATAGAGTGTCTAGTTTGAGAAACAGACGCCTCACAAGTCCTCAACTGGCAGCTTCATTAAATAGTACCTGCAAAACACCAGTCTCAATGTGAACAGTGAAGAGGCGACTCCGGGATGCTGGCCTTCTAGGCAGAGTTCCTCTGTCCAGTGTCTGTGTTCTTTTGCCTATCTTAATCTTTTATTTTTATTGGCCAGTCTGAGATATGGCTTTATCTTTGCAACTCTGCCAAGAAGTTCAGCATCCCGGAGTCGTGAAAGTGCACTTTCAATTCTGGTTAGAGACAGTTTGCGCTGTTCTGTGAAGGGAGTAGTACACAGTGTTGTACGATTTCTTTGCAATTTCTTGCATGCAATAGCCTTCTTTTCTCAGAACAAGAATAGACTGACAAATTTCAGAAGAAAGGTCTTTGTTTCTGGCCATTTTGAGCCTGTAATCGAACCCACAAATGCTGATGCTCCAGACACTCAACTAGTCTAAAGAAGGACAGTTGTATTGCTTATTTAGTCAGGACATCCGTTTTCAGCTGCGCTAACATAATTGCAAAAGGGTTTTCAAATGATCAATTAGCCTTTAAAATTATAATCTTGGATTAGCTAACACAAAGTGCCATTGGGACACAGGAGTGATGGTTTCTGATAATGGGCTTCTGTACGCCTATGGAGCTATTCCATAAAAAAATCAAACATTTCCATCTACAGTAGTCATTTACAGCATTATCCATGTCTGCACTATATTTCTGATCAATTTGATGTTATTTTAATGGACAAAAAATTACCTTTTCTTTTGAAAACAAGAACATTTCTAAATGACCCCAAGCTTTTGAACGGTACAAGAACATTTCTAAATGACCCCAGGCTTTTGAACGGTAGTGTGTATGTACACAATTGAAGTTGGGCGTTTACATACACTTTAGCCAAATCCTGACATTTAATCCAGTAAAAATTCCCTGTTTTATGTCTGATCACCACTTTTATTTTAAGAATGTGAAATGTCAGAATAATAGTAGAGAGTGATTTATTTCAGCTCTTATTTTTTCATTTCATTCCTAGTGTGTCAGAAGTTTACATGCGCTGAGTTCATATTTGGTAGCATTGCCTTTAAATTGTTTAACTTGGGTCAAACGTTTTGGGTAGCCTTCCACAAGCTTCCCACAATAAGTTGGGTGAATTTTGGCCCATTCCTCCTGACAGTGCTGGTGTAACTGAGTCAGGTTTGTAGACCTCCTTGCTCGCACACGCTTTTTCAGTTCTGCCCACACATTTTATATAGGATTGAGGTCAGGGCTTTGTGATGGCCATTCCAGTACCTTGACTTTGATGTCCTTAAGCCATTTTGCCACAACTTTGGAAGTATGCTTGGGGTCTTGTCCAATTGGAAGACCCATTTGCGACCAAGTTTTAACTTCCTGACTGATGCCTTGAGATGTTGCTTCAATATATCCAGATCATTTTCCTCCGTCATGATGCCATCTATTTTGTGAAGTGCGCCAGTCCCTCCTGCAGCAAAGCACCCCCACAGCATGATGCTGCCACCCCCGTGCTTCACGGTTAGGATGTTGTTCTTCGGCTTGCAAGCCTTCCCCTTTTTCGTCCAAACATAACATTTTTGATAAAATTAATTAATTGCTAAACAGTTTTATTTTTGTTTCATCAGATCAGAGGACATTTCTCCAAAAAGTATGAACTTTGTCCCCATGTGCAGTGGTTTTTTTATAGCAGTTTTGGAGCAGTGGTTTTTTCCTTGCTGAGCGGCCTTTCAGGTTATGTCGATATAGGACTCGTTTTAATGTGAATATAGATACTTTTGTACCTGTTTCCTCCAGCATCTTCACAAGGTCCTTTGCTGTTTGATTTGCACCTTTCGCACCAAAGTATGTTCATCTCTAGGAGACAGATCGCATCTCCTTGCTGAGCGGTATGACAGCTGCGTGGTCCCATGGAGTTTATACTTACTATACTATTGTTTGTACAGATGAACGTGGTACCTTCAGGTGTTTGTAAATGGTTCCCAAGAATGAACCAGACTTGTGGAGGTCTACAATTATTCTTGTCAGGTCTTTGCTGATTTCTTTTGATTTTCCCATGATGTCAAGCAAAGAGGCACTGAGTTTGAAGGTAGGCCTTGAAATACATCCACAGGTACACCTCCAATTCACTCAAATGATGTCAATTAGTTTATCAGAAGCTTCTAAAGCCATGACATCATTTTCTGGAATTTTCCAAGCTGTTTAAAGGCACAGTCAACTTCGTGTATGTAAAATTCTGACCCACTGGGATTGTGATACAGAGAATTATAAATGAAATAATCTGTCTGTAAACAATTGTTGGAAAAAATACTTGTGTCGTGCACAAAGTAGATGTCCTAACCGACTTGCCAAAACGATAGTTTGTTAACAAGAAATTTGTGGAATGGTTGAAAAACAAGTTTTAATGACTCCAACCTAAGTGTATGTAAACTTACCACTTCAACTGTATATACAGTGGGGCAAAACAGTATTTAGTCAGCCACCAATTCTGCAAGTTCTCCCACTTAAAAAGATGAGAGAGGCCTGTCATTTTCATCATAGGTACACTTCAACTATGAGAGATCTGGAGACTGGCTAGGCCACTCCAGGACCTTGAAATGCTTCTTACGAAGCCACTTCTTCGTTGCCCGGGCGGTGTGTTTGGGATCATTGTCATGCTGAAAGACCCAGCCACGTTTCATCTTCAATGCCCTTGCTGATGCTTCACAGTAGGTATGGTGTTCTTTGGATGCAACTCAGCATTCTTTGTCCTCCAAACACGACGAGTTGAGTTTTTACCAAAAAGTTATATTTTGGTTTCATCTGACCATATGACATTCTCCCAATCTTCTTCTGGATCATCCAAATGCTCTCTAGCAAACTTCAGATGGGCCTCGACATGTACTGGCTTAAGCAGGGGGACACGTCTGGCACTGCAGGATTTGAGTCCCTGGCGGCGTAGTGTGTTACTGATGGTAGGCTTTGTTACTTTGGTCCCAGCTCTCTGCAGGTCATTCACTAGGTCCCCCTGTATGGTTCTGGGATTTTTGCTCACCGTTCTTGTGATCATTTTGACCCCACGGGGTGAGATCTTGCGTGGAGCCCCAGATCGAGGGAGATTATCAGTGGTCTTGTATGTCTTCCATTTCCTAATAATTGCTCCCACAGCTGATTTCTTCCAAGCCAAGCTGCTTACCTATTGCAGATTCAGTCTTCCCAGCCTGGTGCAGGTCTACAATTTTGTTTCTGGTGTCCTTTGACAGCTCTTTGGTCTTGGCCATAGTGGAGTTTGGAGTGTGACTGTTTGAGGTTGTGGACAGGTGTCTTTTATACTGATAACAAGTTCAAACAGGTGCCATTAACCTCTTACGTCGACCCGGCACGCATGCGTCCCATTTAGACATCTGGAAATGCAAATGCGCTACGCTAAATGCTAATAGCACTCGTTAAAACTCAAACGTTCATTAAAACACACATGCAGGGTACTGAATTAAAGCTACACTCGTTGTGAATCCAGCCAACAAGTCAGATTTTTAAAATGCTTTTCGGCGAAAGCATGAGAAGCTATTATCTGATAGCATGCAACACCCCAAAAGACCCGAAGGGGACGTAAACAAAATAATTAGCATAGTCGACGCTACACAAAACGCAGAAATAAAATATAAAACATTCATTACCTTTGACGATCTTCTTTGTTGGCACTCCTAGATGTCCCATGAACATCACTATTGGGTCTTTTTTTTCCGATTAAATCGGTCCATATATAGCCTAGATATCGATCTATGAAGACTGTGTGATCAAGGAAAAAACAGCGTTTTAAAACGCAACGTAATTTTTTCAAATGAAAAAAATCGACGATAAACTTTCACAAAACACTTCGAAATACTTTTGTAATGCAACTTTAGGTATTAGTAAACGTTAATAATCTATCAAATTGATCACGGGGCGATGTGTATTCAATAGCTCCACGTCTTGAAATCATGTCCGGATATTTCTCATCCAAAACATCCTGTCGGAGACCGGAAGAAATGGGCTGTCTATCGCTCGTTTGACCAAGAAACAAAGCCTAGGCAAATGAGAAGACTGGCGACATCGTGTGTAAGCTGTAGGAATTGCAATCTAAGCCCCATGTAATGTGGTTTCCATTCAACAATACATGCAAGTGGCGCATTGATATATTTTCCAGTTTTCAGTGATCAGATTTTCTTGCGCTTTTCAATGAAACGCACGTTCTGTTATAGTCACAGCCGTGATTTAACCAGTTTTAGAAACGTCAGAGTGTTTTCTATCGACACATACTAATCATATGCATATACTATATTCCTGGCATGAGTAGCAGGTGGTCGACTTAAGAGGTTAATACGAGTAACGAGTGGAGGACAGAGGAGCCTCTTAACTTCTTGCGTCGAGCCATCCCGGATCCGGGATCGTGACTACAGCCTCAAGCTCATTACCATAACGCAACGTTAACTATTCATGAAATTCGCAAATGAAATGAAATCAATATGCTAGCTCTCAAGCTTAGCCTTTTGTTAACAACACTGTCATCTCAGATTTTCAAAATATGCTTCTTAACCATAGCAAAACAAGCATTTGTGTAACAGTATTGATAGCTATTGATAGCTAGCGTAGCATTTAGCGTTAGCATTCAGCAGGCAACATTTTCACAAAAACCAGAAAAGCATTCAAATAAAATCATTTCCCTTTGAAGAACTTTGGATGTTTTCAATGAGGAGACTCTCAGTTAGATAGCAAATGTTCAGTTTTTCCTGAAAGATTATTTGTTTAGGACAAATCGCTCCGTTTTCTACGTCACGTTTAGCTACGAAAAAAACCTGTATCCAGGATTGTGTAAATCTATCCGCAAGCTCATTAGCACAACACAACGTTAACTATTCATGAAAATCGCAAATGAAATGAAATCAATATGCTAGCTCTCAAGCTTAGCCTTTTGTTAACAACACTGTCATCTCAGATTTTCAAAAATATGCTTCTCAACCATAGCAAAACAAGCATTTGTGTAACAGTATTGATAGCTATTGATAGCTAGCGTAGCATTTAGCGTTAGCATTCAGCAGGCAACATTTTCACAAAAACCAGAAAAGCATTCAAATAAAATCATTTCCCTTTGAAGAACTTCGGATGTTTTCAATGAGGAGACTCTCAGTTAGATAGCAAATGTTCAGTTTTTCCTGAAAGATTATTTGTTTAGGACAAATCGCTCCGTTTTCTGCGTCACGTTTAGCTACGAAAAAAACCTGTATCCAGGATTGCGTAAATCTATCCGCAAGCTCATTAGCATAATGCCATGTTAACTATTCATGAAAATCGCAAATGAAATGAAATAAATCTATTTGCTCTCAAGCTTAGCCTTTTGTTAACAACACTGTCATCTCAGATTTTCAAAATATGCTTTTGAACCATAGCTAAACAAGCATTTGTGTAACAGTATTGATAGCCTAGCATAGGATTATGCCTGGCATTCAGCATGCAACATTTTAACAAAAACCAGAAAAGCATTCAAATAAAATCATTTACCTTTGAAGAACTTCAGATTTTTTCAATGAGGAGACTCAGTTAGATAGCAAATGTTCAGTTTTTACAAAAATATTATTTGTGTTGACAAATCGCTCCGTTTTCTTCATCACGTTTGGGTAAGAAAAAAAAGAAAAGAAAAAATTGTCATTAAAACGCAAACTTTTTTCCAAATTAACTCCATAATATCGACAGAAACATGGCAAACGATGTTTAGAATCAATCCTCAAGGTGTTTTTCACATATCTATCGATGATAAATCCTTCGTGGCAGTTGACTTTCTCTTCTGAAGAAATGGAACGCGCATGGACCTAGAGATTACGCAATAATTTCGACATAGGACACCGGGCGGACACCTGGTAAATGTAGCCTCTTATGGTCAATCTTCCAATGATATGCCTACAAATACGTCACAATGCTGCAGACACCTTGGAGAAACGACAGAAAGGGCAGGCTCATTCCTGGCGCATTCACAGCCATATAAGGAGACATTGGAATCTGGGGCATTTCCTGTATGAAACTTCATCTTGGTTTCGCCTGTAGCATTAGTTCTGGGGCACTCACAGATAATATCTTTTTGGAAACGTCAGAGTTTTTTCTTTCCAAAGCTGTCAATTACATGCATAGTCGAGCATCTTTTCGTGACAAAATATCTTGTTTAAAACGGGAACGTTTTTTATCCAAAAATTAAGAGCGCCCCCTATCTCGAAGAAGTTAAAGAAGAAGTTACAGGTCGGTCTGTGAGAGCCAGAAATCTTGCTTGTTTGTAGGTGAGCAAATACTTATTTTCCACCATAATTTGCAAATAAATTCATTAAAAATCCTACAATATGATTTTCTGGATTTTTCTCTCATTTTTCTCTCATTTTTAAGTGTACCTATGATGAAAATTACAGGCCTCGTCTTTTTAAGTGGGAGAACTTGCACAATTGGTGGCTGACTAAATACTTTTTAAACCCACTGTCTCTTTGTATACACTCCGGACTAAGTGTCCATATTTTTAATAAAACAACAACTGAACACTGAACAAAACAACCACGTGAATAAATGAAAAAAATGAAACAGTCCTCTAAGCTGATTGTGGGAAAAGGCTACCTAAGTATGATTCTCAATCAGAGACAATCGAACGACACCTGCCTCTGAGAACCATACTAGGCCGAACACGTAGAAAATATAACATAGAAAAAAGAACAGACAACCCACCCCAACTCACGCCCTGACCAACCTAACACAAAGACATACAAATAAACTAAGGTCAGAACGTAACAGTATGTATACTAAACAACATGAATTCAGTGTCTTTAAAACGCAAATAAATCCAATACAATTTGAAATCATCAGCATGGTAATGAAGAAAATAGCAAAGGCTGGATATATCCCAAATACCTTGTTTATTCTTTTTATGTTGCTGCGATATTTACATGAAAGAAATGTGAACACTATATGGATGTTGACCTTGGGATGTTTAAAGGGACAACTACATAATGAGTTATCACGTGAGAACTAAGTAATATATTAACCAATGGAAGTTAAAAATATATATTTTTATTTTTTATTAAAAAAAACGAATTTAAAAAATCAAACCCAGTTCAGAACGATTGCCTTTTTGAGTGAACTTTGGAAATAGCTGCCCTGTGGATGTGCTTCGTCCAAATCTTGTTGAATGCATGACCTGAAACAATCAGAAAACAATTACGAAAAACAATTGATATTTTGGCATCTTAAAAGGTAGAAATTGGGTTATGCCGAATATGGCAATTCCAATCATTGTTCCAAAATGTTGTTCCAAAATGAAATATTGTTTATATATATTTAAAAAATGCTGGGTTAAAAATAATCAAATTTGGGTAATTTCGACGACCCAGCGCTGGGTCAATCAACCTTCTCCTCCCTCCTGAATCCTCCTCCCCCTCCCCCCCCTCCTCCCTCTCTGCAGATGACTTCGTCAACCATTTTGGAAAGAAGGCCGACGACATCCGATCCTCGTTTGCTAAGTCAAACGACACCGCTGGTTCTGCTCACACTGCCCTACCCTGTGCTCTGACCTCTTTCTCCCCTCTCTCTCCAGATGAAATCTCGCGTCTTGTGACGGCCGGCCGCCCAACAACCTGCCCGCTTGACCCTATTCCCTCCTCTCTTCTCCAGACCATTTCCGGAGAACCTCACCTCGCTCATCAACTCATCCCTGACCGCTGGCTACGTCCCTTCTGTCTTCAAGAGAGCGAGAGTTGCACCTCTTCTGAAAAAACCTACACTCGATCCCTCCGATGTCAACAACTACAGACCAGTATCCCTTCTTTCTTTTCTCTCCAAAACTCTTGAACGTGCCGTCCTTGGCCAGCTCTCCCGCTATCTCTCTCAGAATGACCTTCTTGATCCAAATCAGTCAGGTTTCAAGACTAGTCATTCAACTGAGACTGCTCTTCTCTGTATCACGGAGGCCCTCCGCACTGCTAAAGCTAACTCTCTCTCCTCTGCTCTCATCCTTCTAGACCTATCGGCTGCCTTCGATACTGTGAACCATCAGATCCTCCTCTCCACCCTCTCCGAGTTGGGCATCTCCGGCGCGGCCCACGCTTGGATTGCGTCCTACCTGACAGGTCGCTCCTACCAGGTGGCGTGGCGAGAATCTGTCTCCTCACCACGCGCTCTCACCACTGGCGTCCCCCAGGGCTCTGTTCTAGGCCCTCTCCTATTCTCGCTATACACCAAGTCACTTGGCTCTGTCATAACCTCACATGGTCTCTCCTATCATTGCTATGCAGACGACACACAATTAATCTTCTCCTTTTCCCCTTCTGATGACCAGGTGGCGAATCGCATCTCTGCATGTCTGGCAGACATATCAGTGTGGATGACGGATCACCACCTCAAGCTGAACCTCGGCAAGACGGAGCTGCTCTTCCTCCCGGGAAGGACTGCCCGTTCCATGATCTCGCCATCACGGTTGACAACTCCATTGTGTCCTCCTCCCAGAGCGCTAAGAACCTTGGCGTGATCCTGGACAACACCCTGTCGTTCTCAACTAACATCAAGGCGGTGGCCCGTTCTTGTAGGTTCATGCTCTACAACATCCGCAGAGTACGACCCTGCCTCACACAGGAAGCAGCGCAGGTCCTAATCCAGGCACTTGTCATCTCCCGTCTGGATTACTGCAACTCGCTGTTGGCTGGGCTCCCTGCCTGTGCCATAAAACCCCTACAACTCATCCAGAACGCCGCAGCCCGTCTGGTGTTCAACCTTCCCAAGTTCTCTCACGTCACCCCGCTCCTCCGCTCTCTCCACTGGCTTCCAGTTGAAGCTCGCATCCGCTACAAGACCATGGTGCTTGCCTACGGAGCTGTGAGGGGAACGGCACCTCAGTACCTCCAGGCTCTGATCAGGCCCTACACCCAAACAAGGGCACTGCGTTCATCCACCTCTGGCCTGCTCGCCTCCCTACCACTGAGGAAGTACAGTTCCCGCGCAGCCCAGTCAAAACTGTTCGCTGCTCTGGCCCCCAATGGTGGAACAAACTCCCTCACGACGCCAGGACAGCGGAGTCAATCACCACCTTCCGGAAGACACCTGAAACCCCACCTCTTTCAGGAATACCTAGGATAGGATAAAGTAATCCTTCTCACCCTCCCCCCCCTTAAAAGATTTAGATGCACTATTGTAAAGTGGCTGTTCCACTGGATGTCTTAAGGTGAATGCACCAATTTGTAAGTCGCTCTGGATAAGAGCGTCTGCTAAATGACTTAAATGTAATGTAAATGTCAATTATTGGCCAAACACAGCATTGAGTTAATTCAACCGTGCTTCTAACCCAGAGCCTTAGGTTGAGCGCTTGACCCAACTGCTGGGTAAATTAGACTGTATTGCTGGGTTATACAACCCAGTGTGTTGGGTTGTGACAAACACAGCACATTGAGTTGGGAGATTAACCCAGCAGCTGAGTAATTAAATAGAGCGACGGTTATTTTATCAAATCAATTAACTCATCAGTTTGTTGTGGCACTAACTGATGGTTGTATGGGGTACTTGTTTATGGCTCTATCACTTCCTAAGTGTTAAAGAAAATGAAACCAAAGATAACTATATTTTAGATATCACATCTTAATTATCTAATTGGACTGTATTCTATATACGTCCACGGTCTTGGCAAAATTACCCTATCATGGCATTGTGTCTAATGTCATATCTAGGGCTTTCTTAATTAGCGGTGTGTTTCTTAGGGCTGTCCCAAGTTGATAACTACATGATAAGTCTACAGCTGGAAGGTACCAGCTTCAGAGAGTACAGGGATGACCTATGAAACTGGTGAGCACTGTAGCTGTAGACCTCAGTAGGCCTCAGGTAAAAATGTTCAACTTTACTAAGGCTGGTATTTGCTCGAACCCTTAAATGATCCTAGCATAAATCTTTGTTAAATGTTCCTTTGTACATGTGTGTTTATGCTTACACAAGCACACATGCCAAGGGAAAGAAAACCAAGTATCCTGGTAGGCTGCAACCTGTTCAGAATGAGTCTGACGTCATCAGATAATTTCCATGTAAATGCCCGGAGGTCAGTAACAATTGATGCCGACCTCACAACCTATGTTAAGGGGATCTGTTGGAGTTTTACTACATGTCAATGTGTCTTACACCACTGTAGTGGTGATAGATATGAAGGAGTCCATTTCATAGCCATGTTAACCTCACGAAAGAAGTACTCTATAATCACTGAACCAGTTGTACGCGGTATGATCACATTTTGACAACTTATCTACAGTATTTCACTTTTTAATGTGTATAGTATTGCTTACTAGGTGTTGTCCAATCAATGTTGTAACCACTCCCTCTTCTAATTAGGGCTGATTTGAAAAAGCTGTTCAAAAGAGAACGTTGTATTAGAATTTCTTTGTACTCCCTGAATTTCTTTGTACTCCATGCAACCGAAACGCGTCGGATTTTTTAAACTTTGTTTCTATTGAACATGCCATACAAATAAAGGCATTTTAATTAATTATATGAAGAGTTCCTTGGTCCTCCTTTGTTTTTGATAACCAATTTACCCCTTTTATCAAAGAGCACCTTCTGTCTACCAAAATCTACTATTGTATACCAGAGCAGTGCTTCCCTTCCTCCGCTTTTTTTCTGTAGTGTCGCATCGTTCCCTTTTTAACCAATGTTTAGTTGGCTTCAAAGCCCTTTTGAGATCATTGAACAATGTTTGAGAGATGAGAGATATTGTCGAGCCGAATCAATTAGCGCATGACAGGTTAATTAGGACTGTTTCCAGGTATGGCCGTTTTCATTTGCGTTTAGTGGACATATTCCCCACAAAGTGGAGTAGTTGTTCGCAATGACGTGATGTTAATGGGTTTTGAGTGGACTTGGCTTTTGCGAAACTTTTGATATTTTTCTTTGCAACCTTTGTATCAGACTATAGACAAAGCCTGTGGGCTTGTTTCTTGATGGAGCGGGCCCTGGATAGGGTCTCGAGTGAGAGCGGGAGAATTTCGATTTTTAACGTCCTTGGTAAGGGTGTTAATTCCTGCAGACTTGTTGTCTAGCGATTCCACATCTAGTCCTAGTGACTTATCTTTCTACCCTTTTCTCAAATTGTTCTCGCTTTACTTCTCCACGTAGTAGAACTTCTAGAGAACATTTGTCTACATTTTGATCGTCCTTGAACTCTTTTTACCCTTGTGCTCTGACACTTTGTGTGTGTTGGGTGCAGTAACGTAGCGATCAGGTCGATTGTAACGATAGTCGTTTCGATGGCGACGTACTTTACAGTTATTTCGACTGCGTTGGGTATTGGTATCATGGTTTCGTGGTAGAAATGGTTGTTGTGCATCATCTCTCAACACTCCAATACCTGATAATACCTGATAATCTAGTAGGAGTGCTCCTGGTCAAACTTCAAAACCGAGATATCAGGGCTCTTAGCGTTGCGTGCTTTTGATGCCTCAAAAACTGTGCTTGCAAGCTCTCTGAGTTGTAAGATAGGCAAGCCAACGTGGGCTGCAGGGCCCAAGTAGGTAATGAAGGTGGGATACATGTTCATTCCGAGCTTGTTTAACAGTGTTAGCCAGTGAGCTGTCGTGTTTCCGAGTGGCAGAACCACTGAATTCTAATTTCAAAGCTGTGGCAAGTTTAGTGTAGTCGTTTTGCACGTGTTGCTGTTGTAGATGAATGAACCTTGTCACGTGTCCATTCGACATTTGCTTCAACAGGTAAAGCTTGTCAGAACCCGTAGCGTTCGGGTAGCCATCCAAAGCATCCTCTATGTCTGCTAGGAATCTCTGTGTCGTTTGGCTGACCTGGAACAGGGTCAAAGGTGCAGAAGGTTTTGACGAGTTTGGCAAGGCGTTCCGTGCCCAGAGGGCGGAGAGGGTTGGCTTCATCCCGTGGGGAAATTGGGGCCGAAAGGCCAAGAGGAAAAGCCAAGCTTTGGCTTTGTTGGCGAGGAGGCTCCAAATTAAACTTGAAGAACAAATTCTTATTTACAAGGACAGCCTACTCCTTCCTCCCTGTTGGGGGATTGAACCCCAGTCTCCCGCGTGCCTGCAATATGGAAGACTATCAAATGCTTCTCAAAGATGCCCTCTGGTGGTCAAACTAGAAAAAATGTCTGACAAATAGATAGAATAGATTTTACCTGAGATTAACAAATAAAAAAGATAATAAATAAAATTCCTGTTGGGCTAGCATGAAGGCTTACCATACTCTTTTGTTAGGCTTGGAACAGAGAGAAAAACGGAGAGTAATGGAGGAAGATTTGCTCTGTCAGACCTACTGTATGTTCACAAATATTCATGACAGCACTGAATAGATCTATTAATCTCTCTATTGCACTCTTTCATCTGGCACATCAATTGTCTTCCCAATCATTTGCTGAAGATGAGGGTTAGAATGAACAGAATTAATCTCTTCAGTACTTTTGCCTTTGGCTCAACTTCTGAAATTATGTTTTTGCTTTGGAAGTGGTTTTGTAATGAGATGTATTATAAGCCTTTCTTTCAGACTATGACCATGTTTTCTTACAGAGAGCTACTGTAGCATTAATCTATGTTGTGTAAAATTCACTAAAGGGAGGACAGACCAGATTTGAAAGGAGGGAGAAAGTGGGTGCTAATCCTTGGAGTGTTGAAATTGTGCGTACTATAAATAATTTGAAATCACAAAGGATTATATTTGATTGCGGTTGTTAGTGTTTCCCTTGTGTGTTTAGAAAGTATATTCAGACTATGTTATTATGTATCTAAGGCAACGGCAAGAAGTAAAGAAGTAGTTAACACAATAATAGCTTAATACATTTATCTGGTAACAATTGTTTCCTGACTGATTTAGCATAAGGGCATACTTATGATTAGCTACAACCTAGTCCTCTAAGAGTTGCACATACACAAGTAATGAGGCATGATTGGATTTTGCACTTTTGGGACTATTACATTGGTTTCATTGTAACAGTGGACTTTAAAAATATATATTTGTTATGGAAAGACTCGATTCAGGAGTAAAAATGTGCTTAACAAGTCACATAATAAGTTGAATTGACTCACTCTGTGTGCAATAATAGCGTTTAACATAATATTTTAATGACTACCTCAGCTCTGTACCCCACACATACAATTATCTGTAAGGTCCCTCAGTCGAGCAGTGCATTTTAAACACAGATTCAACCACGAACACCAGGGATGTTTTCCAATGCCTCTCTAAGGGCACCTATTGACATTGAATATCCCGTTAAGCGTGGTGAAGTAATTAATTACACTTTGGATGGTGTATCAAAACGCCCAGTCACTACAAAGATACAGGCCCCTTCCTAAATCAGTTACCGGCGAGGAATGAAACCGCTTAGGGATTTCATCATGAGGCCAATGAGTTCAATGGCTGTGATAGGAGAAAACTCAGGATTTATCAACAACATTGCAGTTACTCTACAAAACTAACCTAATCGACAGAGTGAAAGAAGGAAGCCTGTAAAGAATAAAAATATTCCAAAGCATACATCCTGTTTGCAACAAGGTACTAAAGTAATACTGGAAATACATGTAGTACCACTTTTCATATTTTCAAGCATGGTGGTGGCTGCAACATGTTATGGGTATTCTTGTCATCGGCAAGGACTAGAGAGTTGTTAAGGATAAAAATAAACATAATATAGCTAAGCACAGGTAAAATCCTAGAGGAAAATACAAATACACATTTCAGCAGGACAATAACTTAAAGGCCAACTATACACTAGAGTTGCTTACCAAGACAACACGGAATGTTCTTGAGTGACCTAGTTACATTTTTGATCTAAATCGGCTTGGAAATGTATGGCAAGATTTGAAAATGGCTGTCCAGCAATGATCAACAACCAACTTGACAGAGCTTGAACATTTTCTTAAATGATAATGTCCAAACATTGTACAATCTAGGTGTGCAAAGCTCTGAAAGACTTTTCCAGAAAGACACAGCTGTAATCCCTGCCAAAGGGGATTCTAACATGTTTTGACTTGGGGGTGTGACTACTTATGTGAAATTAGAAATTTCTGGATTTCAATTTCAATAAATGTGTAAAGAGTTCTAAAACATGTTTTCACTGTCATTCTGAGGTTTTGTGTGTAGATGAGTGATATATATATATACACTGCTCAAAAAAATAAAGGGAACACTTAAACAACACAATGTAACTCCAAGTCAATCACACTTCTGTGAAATCAAACTGTCCACTTTGGAAGCAACACTGATTGACAATACATTTCACATGCTGTTGTGCAAATGGAATAGACAACAGGTGGAAATTATAAGGAATTAGCAAGACACCCCCAATAAAGGAGTGGTTCTGCAGGTGGTGACCACAGACCACTTCTCAATTCCTATGCTGCCTGGCTGATGTTTTGGTCACTTTTGAATGCTGGCGGCGCTTTCCCTCTAGTGGTAGCATGTGACGGGTTCTACAACCCACACAAGTGGCTCAGGTGGGTCAGCTCATCCAGGATGGCACATCAATGCGAGCTGTGGCAAGAAGGTTTGCTGTGTCTGTCAGCGTAGTGTCCAGAGCATGGAGGCGCTACCAGGAGACACGCCAGTACATCAAGAGACATGGAGGAGGCCGTAGGAGGGCAACAACCCAGCAGCAGGGCCGCTACCTCCGCCTTTGTGCAAGGAGGAGCACTGCCAGACCCCTGCAAAATGACCTCCAGCAGGCCACAAATGTATGTGTCTGCTCAAACGGTCAGAAACAGACTCCATGAGGGTGGTATGAGGGCCCGACGTACACAGGTGGGGGTTGGGCTTACAGCCCAACACTGTGCAGGACGTTTGGCATTTGCCAGAGAACACCAAGATTGGCAAATTCTCCACTGGCGCCCTGTGCTCTTCACAGATGAAAGCAGGTTCACACTGAGCACATGTGACAGAGTCTGGAGACGCCGTGGAGAACGTTCTGCTGCCTGCAACATCCTCCAGCATTTGGCGGTGGGTCAGTCATGGTTTGGGGTGGCATTTCTTTGGGGGGCCGCACAGCCCTCGATGTGCTTGCCAGAGGTAGCTTGACTACCATTAGGTACCGAGATGAGATCCTCAGACCCCTTGTGAGAACATATGCTGGTACGGTTGGCCCTGGGTTCCTCCTAATGCAAGACAATGCTAGACCTCATGTGGCTGGAGTGTGTCAGCAGTTCCTGCAAGAGGAAAGCATTGATGCTATGGACTGGCCCGCCCGTTCCCCAGACCTGAATCCAATTGAGCACATCTGGGACATCATGTCTCGCTCCATCCACCAATGCCACGTTGCACCACAGACTGTCCAGGAGTTAGTCCATGTCTGGGAGGAGATCCCTCAGGAGACCATCCGCCACCTCATCAGGAGCATGCCCGGGCGTTGTAGGGAGGTCATACAGGCACGTGGAGGCCACACACACTACTGAGCCTCATTTTGACTTGTTTTAAGGACATTACATCAAAGTTGGATCAGCCTGTAGTGTGGTTTTCCACTTTAATTTTGAGTGTGACTCCAAATCCAGACCTCCGTGGGTTGATAAATTTGATTCATTGATCATTTTTGTGTGATTTTGTTGTCAGCACATTCAACCATGTAAAGAAAAAAGTATTTAATAAGAATATTTCATTCATTCAGATCTAGAATGTGTTATTTTAGTGTTCCCTTTATTTTTTTGAGCAGTGTATTTATACATTTAGAAATCAAATCAATCTTTATTTGTCACATGCGCTGAATATAAGTGTAGACTTTACCGTGAAATGCTTACTTACAAGCCCTTGACCAACAGTGCAGTTCAAGAAGAGTTAAGAAAATATTTACCAAGTAGACTAAAATAAAAAGTAACAATAAGAATAACAATTGAGATTGCGTCATCTGTGGATCTGTTGGGGCGGTATGTGAATTGGAGTGTGTCTAGGGTGTCCGGGAAGATGCTGTTGATTTGAGTCATGACCAGCCTTTCAAAGCACTTCATGGCTACCGACGCGTTCTGCTTGAAACGTAGGTATTACAGACTCAGTCAGTGAGAGGTTGAAAATGTCAGTGAAGACACTTGACAGTTGGTCCGCGCAAGCTTTGAGTACACGTCCTGGTAATCCGTCTGGCCCAGCGACTTTGTGAATGTTGACCTGTTTAAAGGTTTTGTTCACATTGGCTACAGAGGGCTTTATCACACAGTTATCCAGAACAGCTGGTTTTCTCTTGCATGCTTTAGTGTTGCTTGCCTTGAAGCGAGCATAAAAGGCATTTAGCTCGTCTGGTAAGCTCGCGTCACTGGGCAGTTTACGTCTGGGTTTCCCTTTGTAATCCGAAAATAGTTCTCAATCCCTGCCACATCTGATGAGTGTCAGAGCCGGTGTAGTAGGATTCAATCTTAATCCTGTATTGACGTTTTCTTTGATGGTTCGTCTGAAGGCATAGCAGGATTTATTATAAACATTCGGATTAGTCTCCCGCTCCTTGAAAGCGGCAGCTCTAGCCTTTAGCTCGATGCGGATGTTGCCTGTAATCCATAGCTTCTGGTTGGGATATGTATGTACAGTCACTGTGGAGACGACGTCGTCAATACACTTACCGATGAAGCCGATGACTGAGGTGGTGTACTCCTCAATGCAATTGGATGAATCCCAGAACATATTCCAGTCTGTGCTAGCAAAACAGTCCTGTAGTGTAGCATCCGTGTCATCTGACCACTTCCGTATTGAGCGAGTCACTGGTACTTCCTGCTTTAGTTTTTGTTTGTAAGCAGGAATCAGGAGGATGGGATTATGGTCAGATTTGCCAAATGGAGGGCGGAGATGGCTTTGTATGCATCTCTGTGTGTGGAGTAAAGGTTGTGTAGGATTTATTTTTCTCTGTTTGCACATGTGACATGCTGGTAAAAATTTGGTTAAACTGATTTAAGTTTGCCTGCATTAAAGTCCCTGTCTAGTAGTAGCGCCACTTCTGGGTGAGCATTTTCTTCTGTTCTTATGGCCTTATAGAGTTGGTTGAGAGCGGTCTTGGTGCCAGCTTTCTTCTGTGGTGGTAAATAGACGGCTACGAATAATATTGATGAGAACTCTCTTGGTAGATAGTGTGGTCGACAGTTTATCATGAGGTACTCTGCCTCAGGTTAACAATACCTTGAGACTTCTTTAATATTAGACATCGCACACCAGCTATTTTTGACAAATAGACACACACCCCCACCCCTCATTTTACTAGAGATAGTGTCTCTGTTCTGCCGGTGCATGGAAAATCCCGCTCGCTCTATATTGTCCGTGTGTCGTTCAGCCACGTCTCGGTGAAACATAAGATGTTCATTTTTTATGTCCCGTTGGTAGGATAATCTTAATTGTTGGTCATCAATTTTATTTTCCAATGATTGCACGTTAGCAAGAAGAACGGATAGCATTGGGAGTTTACTCACTCGCCGACGGATTCTCAGAAGGCTGCCCGATCTGCAGACCCTTTTCCTGCGCTTTTTCTTCACGAATAAGGTGCGGATTTGTGGCTGTTCCAGTGAATGCAGGATATCCTTCTCGTCAGACTGGTTAAAGTTATTTTCGGTCATAAGAGATGGTAGCAGCAACATTATGTAAACGATAAGTTAAAAAAATAAGTTACACAAAACGCTAAAAAACTAACAAAATAGCACTATTGGTTGGGAGAATGTAAAACATCGGCCATGTTCTTTGGGACCATCTTGTTGATATAGGCTGTAACATCAACATGTGGAATAAGTCAAGGGGTATGAATACTTTCTGAATGCACTGTATGTATTTATCCAGGTTAGGTATGTACTGTAACATGCTTTTGTGTGTGTTTCTGTGTGTGACGGGATGTTTGAAGGCATTGCCAGCAGATGATTTGAATACGTGAAGGACTTCAGTCTTCAGTGTTGTCGTGTCTTTGGCATCATTAAACTGAAGACTGTTTAGTTTATCAAATCAATTCCCTGTAATTATTACGACGTGATTAACTAATCAGGTAGATATATAATTAACTAGGAAGTCAGGGCACCAATGAAAATATTCAGATTACAAAGTTATAAATTTTTTTTTTTTTTAAAGTTACAAAGTTACAAAGCTACAACATCCGCAGAGTACGACCCTGCCTCACACAGGAAGCAGCGCAGGTCCTAATCCAGGCACTTGTCATCTCCCGTCTGGATTACTGCAACTCGCTGTTGGCTGGGCTCCCTGCCTGTGCCATTAAACCCCTACAACTCATCCAGAACGCCGCAGCCCATCTGGTGTTCAACCTTCCCAAGTTCTCTCACGTCACCCCGCTCCTCCGCTCTCTCCACTGGCTTCCAGTTGAAGCTCGCATCCGCTACCAGACCATGGTGCTTGCCTACGGAGCTGTGAGGGGAACGGCACCTCAGTACCTCCAGGCTCTGATCAGGCCCTACACCCAAACAAGGGCACTGCGTTCATCCACCTCTGGCCTGCTCGCCTCCCTACCACTGAGGAAGTACAGTTCCCGCGCAGCCCAGTCAAAACTGTTCGCTGCTCTGGCCCCCAATGGTGGAACAAACTCCCTCACGACGCCAGGACAGCGGAGTCAATCACCACCTTCCGGAGACACCTGAAACCCCACCTCTTTCAGGAATACCTAGGATAGGATAAAGTAATCCTTCTCCCCCCCCTTAAAAGATTTAGATGCACTATTGTAAAGTGGCTGTTCCACTGGATGTCTTAAGGTGAACGCACCAATTTGTAAGTCGCTCTGGATAAGAGCGTCTGCTAAATGACTTAAATGTAAATGTATAATTTTCCAAATATAACTTTCAGATATTTTAATAGTCTTCTAATTAATCTATAGTCATCTAATTAGTCTTCTAATGAATGAATTATTCTTTACCTCACGTTAATCTTATTCCAATCGTTGTAAAATGATGGTTATCTGCACGAACCCAGTCTTCACTATGAGTCATCCATACATCAATTGTCTCAATCATTTATTTGTTAACTAACTAAATAATCACAGAAATGCACAAACAAACAAGTAGATTTGGTTACAAGGAAATTATAGGGTATTTTCCCTAGTGGGATAAACCGGTATCACGGCTTGGTGGACAAAAGGGAAGGGGGGTCGACTGAGATAAAAGACACTACAAAGTTGATAATTATAACAATTGAAATGCTAATCCTTTGCACATGAACGCTCACTCATTGGGGAATAATTGCAACCATTATATATATTTACGCTCAGTGTGTCGTCGGGATCTCTGTTGGAAAGTTTGTTTCTGTTGGAGAGTTTGTCCGCCCTTTCTCTCTCTCTCTGCCGTGGATGGATTGGATAGTTCAGAGTAACATTCAGCAATGTTATAGAATAGATGTTTCGGCGGTTGTCGGTCTTCACGTTCAATGGTACCGTATTCCTAGCTGCAGACTAGTAATTAGTATCAAATATTTGTTCTTATTCTGTCGGTATCGATAGCCTCAGAGTTTAACCACGTGTTATGGTTAAGATTTCAGCAATTGTCACGCCCTGGTCGAAGTATAGTATGTTTGTCTTTTATTTTATTTGGTCAGGCCAGGGTGTGACATGGGTTATTGTGGTGCGTTTTTTTCATGGGGTTTTATGGGGTGTCTAGC
Source organism: Oncorhynchus nerka (assembly GCF_034236695.1). NCBI lineage: Eukaryota > Metazoa > Chordata > Actinopteri > Salmoniformes > Salmonidae > Oncorhynchus > Oncorhynchus nerka. The sequence goes on from NC_088398.1 coordinate 31,543,374, forward strand.
ATAGTCTATGGCTGCCTGAGGCGGTTCTCAATCAGTCAGGATTATCGTTGTCTCTGATTGGGAACCATATTTAGGCAGCCATATTCTTTGAGTATTTCGTGGGTGATTGTTCCTGTCTCTGTGTTTGTAGTTACCAGATAGGCTGTATAGGTTTTCACGTTCCGTTTGTTGTTTTTGTATTGTTCGTGTTTCATCATTATTAAATATGTATCAAAATTACCACGCTGCATTTTGGTCCGACTCTCTTTCGACGGAGGAAAACCGTAACCGCAATCTACTCAAACCTTAGCCCTCTCGGTTATTGAGGTAAGTTGGTCTGGGCTCAAACCATAGCCCTCTCGTAATTGATGTAAGCTTGGTCTGAAGGGAATTCCTCCCGGTGGGGGTTATATTCGTAACAGCAGAAAGGGGCAGTCCCATGACGCCAGATCAATTTCTGTGCCCATGGGACGAGCCAATGCTTTAGTTAAACTCCAAAGGGGAATTGGAGTTTCCTATATTAAACAGTTTAAAATCACATTACATAATTTCACAAATAGTTTCATCTTTACTCATTCATTTTATACAACAATTAGATGCAAGCCTCACAACTGAGATTCTTGTATAAACAGGGTTATGGTAATGTGGCTGTATTGTCCCTCATGAGTTTCACAAAATTGTACAAAATGGACCAGTTTGTAGCTGGCTACTTCACTCACCATTTAAACATTCTCCAGAACATGAATATTGTTCAGTTATCAAGTTCTGCGAGGTGGAAGAAGTTCCTTTGTTCTCTCTACGAAAACTCACTCTCTCTTATACTCTGGCCATGAGGAGAGAACTCCTCAAGGATCAATTTGTAAGTCGCTCTGGATAAGAGCGTCTGCTAAATGACTTAAATGTAAATGTAATGTATGACCTACCTAACAGAGCCTGGTGTGGGGGGAAGAGAGAGAGGGGATGGTGCAGAGAGAGGGGGGTGGTGCTCGCTGTACCCAAAGAGGGCAATGTCATGACAGTGCTTTGTTCTCTTTCCAGGCGCATTGTGAAGCTCTTCGAAGCAGATATTTTGTGACATTGAAGCATGTGAGCTTGTTTTCTGTAAAAACAAAGTACTCTTGATGATGAACAATATGGAAATAAGGATCAAACACCTCTGCGGTGTAGAAGGTAGAGATATCCAAACATTGGCTGAGAACTACAAACAAGCAGAAGATTGCATCCTGTCTTTCATGCTAGGGTGGGTGAGGAAGGAGGGAGGTGGGGAAGGGGAGGTTGGGGAAAGGTGGAGGTGGGCTATGATAAATACTCTCTCGCCATCTATGGTAGTAAATCAGGTTCTGAGCTCTTTAGTGCTGAGACGTCCATTAATAGAAGAGATGAGGCTGGCGAATACCAAGGGAAATAAAATAACACTTTTATTCACCCACGTTACTCTAAAAGACAAAGTTGGCATTTAAACAGCAATATGTTCATGGAATGTGATGTATAGGCAGCATTTATGTTTTGTGATTCAAATAATGTTGAATGAAAACGTACGGCGGAACAGACAATGTCACCTCTAAAGCGAATGTGTGAATGGGTTTTTTCCAGTGAAAGCAGAGCAAACATGAAGAAGAAAATGGCCAAACAAGAAAATGGCTGTGCATTTCTAGCCAATGACCACAGCTCACTCCCTCATGTAGTAGAGAGCTGAAGGTTACTGCAGACGGACGCTCAGAAAAAGAAACTCCTCTGAGATCTGAAATCCCAGGTGACCTTCTGAGGAAATGTGCAGTGTGCAGGATGAAAATGAAGAAGAGCATTAAGGCCGGTCAGCATAACATGTGAGCTGGTCACACAGCCACGGTGTCACAACTTCCGCCGAAGTTGGCTCCCCTGCCTGTTCGGGCGGTGCTCGGCGGTCGTCGTCACCGTCCTACTAGCCGCTACCGATCCCTTTTTCGTTTGTCTGTTGGTTTGTCTTATTAGTTTCACCTGTGTGTATTTTGGTTTAATTAGCTTCCCTATATGTAGTAGTTTGACCCGCCCTTGTTTTGTGCGGGATTGTTTTTTGTTACTCTGTTGGTTGTGGTTTCATGTTTGTATTCTCCGGACTGTTTGGTCCTGTGTTTGGGCTGGTCTGTTTATGCGCCCTGTATGTTGGCGTGACCGTTTTTTTGCCGGGGAATAAATTACGATTGACCTAACCCTGCTCTCTCTGCCTGACTCCAACCCACTCATAGTAGGCTGTGACACACGGACAAATAGAAACAGCACAGCCAGTACAGCAAGCACCCGGTAATCCCTGAAGCCCTTTCCTGCTGTCAATGACCAAAAGTGCCCTCTTTGGCCTCGGCTGTAATGTTATTAATATTGTTCATCATTTCATAATTAATACAGTTGGGGTTTTTTACGATGAAAATCCAGTGTTTCTATGTTTAACAGTTTTGTCATATTTCAGTCTTCTGTGCTGTGTATAAAGTCTAATATTGGGATTCAAACTCAAAATTGTATAAATGTCACCTCTATAACTAACATGGTACAGGTGCCCATAACCATGTGTGAGGTGTATACTTTTGTTTGAAAGTGGATTTGTTTAAGACTACCAAGAGTCACTCTGTTTGCCTCTGATTTAGCTCACTGCAGTAAAAGGTTATTAAGAGTCTGAGGCAAAAGCATCTATTGATCCAAATGTTTTCAGAACTCTCTTATCGCTCCCATTACTTGATATGTTTACGAGTCCCTCTCTTCCACCCTTGATGTCGGAGAGGAACAAAGCCTTGTTGTTGGGGTCAAATAGAGAGAGGCTTCAGAGAATGTAGATGGGAGGAGAAATGAAAAGGAAAAGTATCTTTGCCCTTCCGTTTCCCTTGCTCTGAGATTGCCCCTCTATTTATATATATTCTTTCAATGGGAGCATCTCTCAGAATTTTATTTTCACCACTGTTTGCTTTTACATCAATCCACTGTCTTTCTTTCCCTTCTTAACCTTATAAACCTCTCTCATTCGCTCTATTCATAGTTTCTCAGACTACTCCTTAGTGTGTTATTTTTTTTCTACTTCTACCCACCAGGGATCCCTCTCTCCCTCCCTTATTGTCATTGTGGCATGCCTCAGATATCATCCTCCAGTACAGCCTGTGACCAGGGTCTGGGTCCTGCAGTGCTCCGTATGAGTTATGATGTGCTGGATCAGTTCTAATCTTGTTATGTATGTTCTTACGCCCTTGGGAGGATCAGCAGGGGATGACTGTGACTTTATCAGATTTCACAGGCTTTTGAATCATAATTCATAAAAGGACATAATGCATTATATATCTCTGTGTCTGAGTGTGTTACTGTGGGTGCATGTATGTGTGTGCTTGTGTGCGTGCATGTGGGTGGGTGCACATGGGTGTATGCATGCATGGGTGTGTGTGTACTGTATATTCAGACGGTGGAGGAGTTATTGTATATGCCTGGATGTGACTTTGAGTCACATGAAGATGATAACAGAATGCATGAACAGTAGATCAGTAGAGTTCTTTCTTTAACCAGGACAACATGTTAACAACACCCATTTACTCCTGGTGAACATAAATCAGTTCAGAAGATCATACATACACATAAACAAGCATGCATTCAGATTTTGCTTGTTGGTCCAGTACGCTTATTTCTTCCATCAGTTGATGAGACAGCATGTTTTGGGGGATGGGAGTTCTGTTTTTTGTAACATATTGCCAGGTGTGGAGCTAACACCAGTTATTCAAGCAGTAAATATATATTCTAAGTACTTACCATTCTCTCTATTTCATTTGTCTCTCTTTTATGTAACTGATCGCTGTTCATGTTATTCAGTGAAGATTGTTTTAAAGTACGAACATTATAGGTCAACAGTTCACTGCTTAAATAAAAGTAGGACAATGCACTTTTTCTCAGAAGTACAGCTTTTCTAACCTCAAAAAGTAATATCCTGGAATTATTTTGAATGGAACGTTGGTTATTATTCTGGGTGCTGTTGAATATGTATAACCTGTAATAGACAGAATATGGATCATCTATCCCACTCTTTCAAGTCCATATTTATCAGCGAGATTGTCATGGAGATGGATTGAACCGGTGAAAACTCTTTATTTGAGGATTTTTGTAAGTCTCTAATGCCTATCTAGAAAATATACAGAATGACATTCAAAATCAGTGAATGCCAAAGTGTTCCCTTCTATTTACTTGAAACTGATATTGTTCATTTGGCATAGAGATATAAACAGGAGGAAACATTGTTGACGCCAACATACATTCTAAAAAGTGTTTGTTAGTCAATGTATATGTCTAGCGAGTAAATATTTACATATTTAGTTTACAAGGAGAAAATTACTCTCAGCATGAATGTTAATGAGTGTAAATACTAGCGTTGGTTGGTTAGCTCAAATTATTTTGTACTCCCACAGCAATTTACAAAATATGGCAATAAATAATGTCACTCTAAGTAATATCCCACATAACATGTTTAACTCACCTGTCATAATAAGACCTGTCGCGCATACTGTATAATCCAGTTATGAACTAACTAAATGTTGCTATGGCATTGCTGTTGACATACGGTATTCAGGCAGACTGTCAAGTCCTTCGTCCTTTTAAGTTTCCATCTTGAGGCTCAAAGTTGGCAATGAAGATGTTAATTCAAGCATTAAACCAGGCAAGCTATTATAGAAACCTAAAAACCTATAATCCTCTCTTGTGAATTAATGAATAGGCTAGTATCAGGTGTCAAGCTCATATTAAAGGTGACAGAGAAAGTGTATAATCATCCAGTTGATAATGATAAGGGATGACATGTTCGGCTTTTCAGAAAAGCCAGATGAATGTTGTTTCATGCGAGGCAGTGGTTTCACCTTAATCATCGTGTGCTGTGTTTAAAGGAGAACCAGTAGAGGCTGTGTTGACCCCAGCTCTTTGCTGGGAAAATGAGTTGGTGGAAGATGACATCAAATAAAATTTTATTGGGCAAACACACATGGTTAGCAGATGTAATGCGAGTGTAGCAAAATGCTTGTGCTTCTAGTAATATCTAACAAGTATCTATTTATTACATTTTTTCTGTATGTTGGCAGCAGCCACTCTTTGTTAGTGATGGCTGTTTAACAGTCTGATGGCCTTGAGAGAGAAGCTGTTTTTCAGTCTCCCAGCTTTGATGCACCTTTACTGACCTCGCCTTCTGGATGATAGCGGGGTGAACAGGCAGTGGCTTGGGTGGTTGTTGTACTTGAGGATCTTTTTGGCTATCCTGTGACATCAGGTGTTGTAGGTGTCCTGGAGGGCAGGACTACACACTACCCTCTGGAGAGCCTTGCGGTTGTGGGCAGAGCAGTTGCCGTACCAGGCGGTGATACAGCCCGACAGGATGCTCTCGATTGTGCATCTGTAAAAGTTTGTGAGTGTTTTAGGTGACAAGCCAAATTTCTTCAACCTCCTGAGGTTGAATAGGCGATGTTGCGGGTGGACCATTCAGTTTGTCTGTGATGTGTACGCCGAGGAACTTAAAACTTTCCACTACTGTCCCGTCGATGTGGATGGGGGGTGCTCCCTCTGCTGTTACCTGAAGTCCACGATCATCTCCTTTGTTTTGTTGATGTTGAGTGAGGTTATTTTTCTGACACCACACTCTGAGGGCCCTCACCTCCTCCCTGTAGGCCGTCTCATTGTAGTGTCCTACCAATGTTGTGTCGTCTGCAAACTTGATGATTGAGTTGGAGGCAACAAGGAGTAGAGGAGAGGCCTTAGAACGCACCCTAGTGGGGTCCCTGTGTTGAGGATCAGCAGGGTGGAAATGTTGTTTCCTACCCTCACCACCCGTCAGAAAGTTCAGGACCCAGCTGCGCAGGGCGGGGTCGAGACCCAGGATCTCGAGCTTAATGACGAGTCTATGATGTTAAATGCTGAGCTGTAGTCAATGAACAAAATTCTTACATAAACTTGAAGTCGGAAGTTTACATACACTTAGGTTGGAGTCATTAAAACACATTTTTCAACCACTCCACAAATGTCTTGTTAACAAACTATAGTTTTGGCAAGTCTCTTAGGATATCTACTTTGTGCATGACACAAGTCATTTTTCCAACAATTGTTTACAGACAGATTATTCCAGTGGGTCAAAAGTTTACATACTAAGTTGACTGGTCCTTTAAACAGCTTGGAAAATTCCAGAAAATTATATCATGGCTTTAGAAGCTTCTGATAGGCTAATTGACATCATTTGAGTCAATTGGAGGTGTATCTGTGGATGTATTTCAAGGCCTACCTTCAAACTCAGTGCCTCTTTGCTTGACATCATGGGAAAAATCAAAAGAAATCAGCCAAGACCTCAGAAAAACAATTGTAGACTTCCACAAGTCTGGTTCATTCTTGGGAGCAATTTACAAACACCTGAAGGTACCACGTTCATCTGTATAAACATAGTACGCAAGTATAAACACCATGGGACCACGCAGCCGGGGACCAGAGGTGCAACCAGAGGAAAATAAATTCTACACCACCTTTACTCCACACACAGACATTCGTACAAAGCTCTCCCTCGCCCTCCATTTGGCAAATCTGACCATAATTCTATCCTCCTGATTCCTGCAGACTGGAATATGTTTTGGGATTCTTCCGATGGCATTGAGGAGTACACCACATCAGTCACTGGCTTTATCAATAAGAAGCCATAGATTACAGACAACATTCACTCTGAGCTAAAGGGTAGAACTTCCGCTTTCAAGGAGCGAGACACTAAACCAGAAGCTTATAATAAATTCCGCTATGCCCTCTGATGATGCATTAAACAGGCATAATGTCAATTCAGGACTAAGATTGAATCCTACTACACCGGCTCCGATGCTCGTCGGATGTGGCAGCGCTTGCAAACTATTACAGACTACAAAGGGAAACGCAGCCTAGAGCTGCCCAGTGACACGAGCCTACCAGACAAGCTAAATTGCTTCTATTCTTGCTTCGAGGCAAGTAACACTGAAACATGCATGAGAGCATCAGCTGTTCCATTACTATTGTATGATCACGCGCTCCGCAGCCGATGTGAGTAATACCTTCAAACAGGTCAACATTCACAAAGCCACAGGGCCAGACGGATTACCAGGATGTGTACTCCAAGCATACGCTGACCAACTGGCAAGCGTCTTGGTCAGCTTGGAGCACCAAGTCTAGATCCAAGATGCTTCGACCCCCCCATCCATAAGTCTCCTGAACAGTTAATGAAATGGCTACCCAGACTATTTGCATTGATCCCCCTCAATTACCTCGACACCGGTGCCCCTGCCCATTGACGTTGACTCTGTACCGGTACGTAACCCCACTATTATGTAACCCCACTATTGTTATTTATTGCTGCTCTTTAATTATGTGTTATTCTTATCTCTTACTTTTTTGTTGTTGTTGATGTTGTTGGTATTTTCTTAAAACTACATTGTTGGTTAAGAGCTTGTAAGTAAGCATTCCACTGTATTCGGCGCATGTAACAAATAACATTGGATTTGATTTGGCTATAAGGCAGACTGTCTAAGAGTAAGCTGTGAACTTGAATAATGCAGAAAATTGTTTATTGCGGTACACAGCAGTCTGAATTGGGGCAATAAGGACTCTACTCATATCCCACCAAAACGTTGACTGTTGTCGTAAGCTCATGGCTCAAATAAAGGTGGCTTCGAAAGTAATAGCTTCTTGCGTGGAATTTTGTGTCAGATTCACCTCACTTCATTGCAGACTATTTGTTAATGTTATTTGCCTTTCATGAAGACATTAGTTAAACAATTCTCTCTTTGGCTGTCTACGATTAACATTCACATTCTCTTTGCCTTTAGATAAGAGTCAACTTCTCTGTAAGGCCTAGCTCTGCCAAGGCTGCAAATTCTGTTTGGTAGCTCGCAGAGTCCAATACAATTCTGAATGGAAAAACAGAGACCTTCGAGAACAAAGACAACAACCTTGATTATGTTGGTAAACAGGAAGGTCTCCTGGCATTGTTGTTGTAATCACGTTTGTGGGGACAGACTTGATGGAGGACAGATGCTAGGTGAGGGGGGAGGAGGTTGTGTTGTCCTAATTACAAGGGGCTTTGGGGTTTGAGTTCTGGGTCTTAGTGGACTCATGTTTCATCAGTAATTAGCCTCACCAACCTCAGCCTCACCTTGCTGCTGTAAATATCTAGACTGCTAGACTAGTCGTCCCTTTATTTCAAATGGCCATAGCAGGCTGATTAAATGCCTGTGTGTGTGTGTGTGTGTGTATCAGTGTGTTTGCACATCCATATTCTTTAAAAACACCTAACTTTCTCCTCACTTTCTCTTGGTGAAACGTTTCAACCTTGTGCGATATACTACTGTATTTAGAAAATCAAGAAATGCCCCCCCCTCTATGTCTTCCCCATTGAAAAAGGCTTGCCACAGGCATCTCCCCCTGTGAACTTGTATCTCAGTGCATATATGTACACTCCAGTGAGAACACTGGCTTTAAAGCCCACTCAAACTGTTTACTCAAGCCAAGAAAACTACGTTTACATGCCGGATAGTAGCTTATATCCCACTTAAGGTCTTATTCGGGATAAGCTGTCTACATGCACCTTTCGTATCCTGCTCACGAGTATCCCTGTAACCAGCATGAACAGAATATTCCTAAGTTATGTTCATATGGGAACTGAAATATGGACACTGACTGTAGGCCCATATCCTCTCACATGTAGCATAATATAATATTAACTCCTGCAGAGTTATGCATTTATTGCAGTAAAATGATACAACAAATGTTAATTTTGTGTTGGGAACAGAAATATGATTTCTTTCTTTGAGCATCTCTTGAGAAAATGTGAATTTGTGTGTAATATCTTATCATTGACACATTCATGCAAGTAGACAGTATTTTAACCACATAAAATATGCACCTAAGACAAACTGAAGTCTTATCATATTCCTGTTCAATTGTTTTCTCAGCCTTTCTTTCCTTAAAACTGGTCAAACGAATGATATTTGGACATTTTGCACAGGACCAATAGCCACTGTTTTGTAGTTATTGCGTTTTCTCCAAGGTCCCTACATTTTTTAAATAATTTAGAGGTCTTAAATATAATTAATAATAATCTATAGTAATCTATCAACAATGTAAGGCATTATTCTGGTGAGCTCTATTGCATTTAGAATTATGGGACAACAATAATTATGACACAAGGAAGCTGCATGTATCTAACTATAGTTGACAAACAAATGGCCTACCAAATGTCGTCAATTATAATATGGCTTACTAAATGTCGGAAATTATAAGCAGAAAGTTGTCTAAATTTTGGGTGAAAGTAGCCAGTAGGCTATACGGTCCAGTATGGAGTATCAGCAAAATCAATTATTTGTAAGGTCTGCTTCCAACACACACCCTCAAACACATATATCCCCTGAACGCAACTCACTTTCCAGCCTATCAAACACGTAGATCCCCTGAACGCAGCTCACTCTCCAGATCCCAATCACCTGAATTCTAATCACCTGTTCACACACCTGTGTGTCATTATCACACACTATTTAGTTCAGTTCTTTCCACCCCATCACTGTGAGGTATTGTTTGTTTTGTGACACACGTCTTTCGGAGCTCTCTTGTTACCCGTGATTTACACCTCCCTTGTATGATAGTTTTTGCCTGCTCACTAACGACGCCTTTTGCCTATTCCCTGCCTATACTTCAGCCTATCGGATTTCCTGTTATCTACCTATTGCCTGATCTCCCGGACTACGTTATTAGCCTTTTCCCTGCCTGTACTGTTGCCTTTTTGGACCCCCTGTGTATGACCTACTGCCTGCCCCTGGACCCAGCTACCTGCCTCCCCCTGTTGTCTTTTGCAATAAACACCTGCTGCGCCCTGCGCTTGAAACCAGCTCTCTGTCTCCCCTCGTGTTCATTACATTATTATGTAATTATGGTGGATAGAACTGCGCAGGTAGCCTACCTTTTGAAGTGATTTGTATCTATTATGGATTCCCATTAGCTGCTGCCAAGGCATTTTTGCTGGGGTCCAGCAAAAATAAGTTTTATACAATTTTAAAAACATTACAATACATTCAGACTGTGTGCCCTCAGGACACTACTCCACCACTACCACATATATACAGTCCAAAAGCCATGTGTACGTGTGTGTATAGTGCGTATGCTGTTGTGTGTGTGTTTGCGCCTATGTTCGTGTTGCTTCACAGTCCCCGTTGTTCCATAAGGTGTTTTTTTAATCTGTTTTTTAAATCTAATTTTACTGCTTGCATGAGTTACTTGATGTGGAATAGAGTTACATATAGTCATGGCTCTATTTAGTCCTGTGCATCTTCCATAGTCGGTTCTGAACATGGGGACTGTGAAGAGACCAATGGTGGCATGGCTTGTGGAGTATGCATGGGTGTCTGAGCTGTGCGCCAGTTGTTCAAACAGACAGCTCAGTGCATTCACCATGTCAATACTTCTCATAAATACAAGAAGTGATGAAGTCAATCTCCCCTCCACTTTGAGCCAGGAGAGATTGTGATAGGTGAGAATTGTCTTTTAATTGAATGATTAGAATATTCCGCCCTGAAACATATACTTGTATGGAATTGATTAGAATGTATAAAATCATAATCAATAAATGTGTAGTCCTAGTCAGAATTAGGGTAAAACAATATGTCTTTATGGTATTTTAAACACAGACTGTCTGAGCTTGGTGCCAACCTGACTAGAGATTTGGGAGAGAACGGGGAGTACGTCTCAAGGACAAGGTCACTATCTCTGTCGGCTGGGTAGTGAGAAAAACAGTGTGTGCGTAGCAGGACATGTGTGTGCGTCTGTTTGTGTGCATGTGTGTGTGGGTATGTGTGTATGTGCGTCTGTTTGTGTGTGTGTGCGTATGGCTGTGTGAATGTGTGGGCGTGAGTCAGTATGAAATGAATTATTTTGTATTCTTGACTTTAGAACGTTCCGTGAATAAACCTTTTTGACTATTTTAGCTGGGCCTCCGTCTGTTTCATTCTACCAGGATCTTACAAATTCTGGTTTGCAGACTGAGAATAATATAATGAAATTGGGTGATGTACCTGGAGAACATAATTATCTTATCAGATTGACATGCATATCATTAATATTAGCTCTCTGTGTACATCCAAGGGCCAGCTGTGCTGCCCTGTTCTGAACCAATTTTCATAAGTCCTTTTTTTGTGGCACCTGACCACACGACTGAACAGTAGTCTAGGTTGTGACAACTACGGTCTGTAGGACCTGCATTGTTGACAGTGATGTCAAGAAGGTAGAGCAGCGCCTTGTCATAGACATACTTCTCCCCATCTTAGATACTGTTGTATCAATATGTTTTGACCATGACAGTTTACAATCCAGGGTAACTCCAAGCAGTTTAGTCACCTCAACTTGCTCAATTTCTACATAATTTATTACAATATTTAGTCAAGGTTTAGGGTTTAGTGAATGATTTGTCCCAATACTTTTCGTTTTAGAAATATTTAGGACTAACTTATTCCTTGCCACCCACTCTGAAACTAACTGCAACTCTTTGTTAAGTGTTGCAGTCATTTTAGTTTTTTCCATCCATGTTGTCAGACCCCGGTGGCTTGTCATTGTTGATAGACAACAATAGTTTTTTCACCTCTTACACACTCACTTTATAGAATTTAAAATTACAATGCTTGTCTTTTATAATTTGTTCAATTTATATGTGTAGTGTCAGCATTTGTTGCTGGCTTGTTATGCCTAAATTTGCTAATCTTGCCAATGAAAAAATCATTAAAGTACTTTCAAATTCCAATTTTATTTGTCACATACACATGGTTAGCAGATGTTAATGCGAGAGTAGCGAAATGCTTGTGCTTCTAGTTCCGACCACGCAGTATCAGTTGGTTTTGTGATGAATGAGCAGTCTGTTTCAATGAATGATGGAGCTGAGTTTGCCTTTTTCCCCAGAATTTCATTAAAGGTGCTCCAAAGCTTTTACAATAATTCTTATTTAAATTATCTTAGTTTCATACAGTAGTTTCTTCTTTTTATTCAGTTTAGTCACATGATTTCTCAATTTGAAATAAGTTTGCCAATCAGTTGTGCAGCCAGACTTATTTGGCATTCCTTTTGCCTCATCATTCTCAACCATACACGTTTTCAGTTTGTTTGACAATTAGATGATACAATACCCATTATATGCAAAACTTAGCCTGAAAAAAACAACAGTAAATGGGACAAGATGTTTAAAAGCAGCAGTATCCTGTCTAAGATCAGCATATCCCAGGCATCTTATCCAGGTTTCTCATAACCGTGATATATGCTTTTTCAGGTTATTGTTAACAGGATATGATGTTTATATGTGTCAACTCAAAAACAGAATACTTGAGTATCCCAAATAATAATGGGATATTGGTGGGCATGTAAACGTTGTCAATGATGCTAGCATCTGAAGATAGGTTACTCAGATTAGGAGGGATATGTCATTGAGATCTTTAGTGCTTCTGTTCTATCATCAGCAGAAATGTGAACGATTCCTTTCTAAAAATGGGTTACATTATTTATTTACTCTAGTTACATTATTTGGCCGAAATGAATGATACAGTACTTATAAACACATTCAGGATAACTTACATGGCTTACAATTACATTTCAGAACACTGTATCATAACCCAAAGGGAACCTGAAGGATGAGTCCGGTTAATCAGTTCATGTACCCACCAATGGCGAACACAAATGCAAAACTTTTTTTTTTAAATTGTCGCTGAGGTCGGGGTCATGGCATTACAGTATGCATTATCTCTGACCCTTGTGTGACATTACCCTTGTTTCTGTCTCATTCCTACAGGTTCCTATATGCTGGTGAACTCTTCCCAGCATGCTGCAGGGCATCGCGCCCAGCTCCTGCTGCAGACGCTGAGTGAAAACGACACACACTGCGTCCAGTTCAGCTACTTCCTGTACAGCCGCGATGGCCACAGTCCAGGGGCACTGCGGGCGTACGTTCGGGTCAACGGCGGCCCGCTGGGTAACCCAGTATGGAACACGTCGGGGTCCCACGGACGACAGTGGCACCAAGTGGAGCTGGCTGTCAGCACCTTCTGGCCCAATGAGTACCAGGTAAATCCCTCGCAGTGGCATCACTTCACTGCTACTTTCAGTCGTTACGCAGCATGCTTAAATTTTTCCACTGTGTCAGTTATACATAGTAGCGGCTAGAATCGAACAGGCTCATTCTGATCCCATTGACTTCATGTATGATGTTTAATGCAATCCGTATAAGGCTTTATTTAAGGCCTAGTGAAGGTGTTAGTTATTCAGACACATATACAGCATAAGGGTAACCAGCCAATAGCTAAGCCTGATCATCCAGGACTGTGTGTGTTAACTTCACTGTTCTCCAACAGTGAGATACTGTACGCCACAGGGAGACCTTGTTGTTAATCACATGCAAAGCTAGCTCAGTTGAATATCATTGCTCCCTTGGTAAATGTAGGCTAGGTTAGTGCTAAAAGGCCCTAACTGGTTTCTCTGTGGCCAGGCTTGTTACAGTTTAACCTACTGAGACTGTCTCTGCTAACTGTACATCAGCCATTGGAATACACAACACAACTTCACTCAATCAGTGGCAGGTCATTACCCACTCAGACCCAAATTGATTGGCAGCCACTGTGGGTACCTGGGTGCTTTCTATTGGTCTCCGGATTGGCGCGACCGGGCCACAAATTACATTTATATTTTCTGCAAACTCTGCGGAGCTGTCAAAATGCAATTAAGGTGAGTAGTGTGTGATGTTTTGAGAACTGTCATTCCCTTCGACTTAATTAACTTCCATGCGGTTCTGCAGGATCTGACCTTCAAGTGTAAATAATAGTCCAGCTTTGTACAAACATGAGCCAAAGGTAGGATGACACTGTGGAATTATCACTGTATGGCCTGACAATGAGGGGTATTTAAGCTCGACGCACACAACACAACACACAAAGGTGTCAAAGCGTGTGGGTGGGTAGGGGGCCAGGTGAAAAATGACTTTAACAATATCTGACAAACGCAAAGTCATCTCAGTAAATATATCACTATGTGAGAGGATTGCAAGCCAATCACACCACCCTCAGACCAGCTCTCACATCAATGCTCTCTTTAGCAGAGCAGTTCGTCATTAACGACCATTAATGTGGCCATGGCAGTTTCCTATAGCAGAAACACCAGGGGTGAACAGCATTCCTCTGGCCTATTTTTGATGTGTCTTAATTGGCTTCCTTTGCAACACTCCTCTTCCTTCTAATTCTAACTCTGTGTCCTCCTCTCTGCCCTCTGTCTTGGTGCATGCTGCTTCACAGCTTCTTAAGGAGCCCAGTGATGGCTCATGTGTGAGTTAGCATCACACCAGGGCTACCGAGGAGAGGCATCACTTAGGAGAAGGAAGGAATAATGGGCAGATGAGGAGGATTAGTCTGAATGACTGGTTGCAGCAACAACCTGTTAAGAAACTGTTTCAACTGTAGGCTGAGATCATCCATCTCAAAATTACGCTACTGTGATGAATAATCAATCTTCTAGTTTTTGGCAAATTTTTTAAATCAATGAACTGAACCTTATGTCTGACTATGACAAGTATAGTGTAGCAGCAGTGAAGAAATACATCTCAAATGAAACACACAGTGTTTCCGCTTTTGAGTCCCTTCTCTGCACAAAAATAATGATGGCCCCTTTCTGCAGTAACATCAGCAGTAATGCCGATGAAAACGGATAAATAAACTACAAACAATGCTGGAGAGAGTCAAGCGGAGTGGAGTTGAACATGACTCGATCTGACCCAGCACGCCTCTCTCACTCTCTGTATTCACCAAGGAGCTCTTAGCTTTAAAGCATGTTAGCTGCAACCCGTGTCACTTTAAATATTAACTGACTTTGGTTACAGGAGCCCTGCAGCAAGCTGGATAGAATCTCTTTGGATTTGAAGTGATAGGTCATCAGAGTTGCTCTGTCGCCAGAGAGTCAGGGTCTACTCTTGAAGAATGGATTGAGAGAATAATGTTCATGGGTCATGCCTATCATGCCAGTAAACCCAATGCACAGCAAATTTACCATATTATAAACCTATGAAGTCTTAAAATATCACTGCCTTAAATCTTTCAAGGCATTCCTAGATTTACTTTCCCTTCGATGCTGCTATCACAACACTGTAGTTGATTAAAAATGGATATTTGTAATGAATGGATTAAAGACAAAAACAAATCCCAGTAACTTTATGACAATTACATATTCTCAGTGGCTGTTGATTTAATCATGATCCTTGAACGTAGGAGGAAAGAGAGCTGTTTTATAGCACACATTCTCAATGTTTGTCTGTAAAATAAAATATTGTCTAAAGCGTGTAATGTAATAAAAAAAAGAAAGTCTGTTCCATTCTCTGTAAATCAACAGAGCCAACGATAGTAGATTAACATACTCAAAAGCCACATAAATTCTCCCTAATCATTTGTCAGCCTAGTAATCTATCTGCAATACAATTCCCTCCCTGCTTTCCTTTTCCTTGTTCACAACTTTTTGAAGGCTTCATGTTTCTATCTAGTGTATGTCTCGCCATTTTTGTTGCCTACCCTGAGACAACAACACAGTATTGGTTGTGATAAGATTAAGCTTTGATATTTATATCACTCTGGTGATAGGTGCTATGCCACTTCACTTCCTCCTGTTGCTGTTGTTTCCACTAACATCAAGAGAGGGTTGGGTGGGGCAAGTGGAAAATGGAAGACAGAGAGTGTGAGATCACTTTAGAATATATTTGATTTGAGATCCTTCCCATCTGCCGTGCTCAGCCATATATTTCTTCCTCTTATTGTTGGAGGTGTCTGCGATAGCTGGAACCTTGTTATCAAATATTAAAGATGTTATCGGCCCACCAAGTCTGCCAACTAGATCTGGAGCTGTGCTCTCCCTCAGCTTCTTCCCTCTCTTCACAATTTTCCCTTCTCTCCCATGGTGTGTTTTCTCTCACTGTGCTCCCCCTCGTCTTCTTTTTCAGTGTGACAAATACTGTCTCAAGTTGCAGACCTTTTCTGACAGCCTGGTCTCTTAGGCTAGAAGTAACATAGTAAATGTAAATCCGGAACTAGTATGATATGTTCCTCGTTTCAGGAAACTAGGTGTATGTCGCGCATCACTACTTCACAGGAGAGCCATTTGAGCGTACATTTTTGAATTTTTATCAAAATGCTTTTTTTTGTTGCAGAAATGCCTTCTGGAACATGTGAACTTTTATGTGCCTTAAAAACAAACTTTTATGCCATCTGTAAATACTATTACAATTGTTAAATTACTAGCCTAGTTGGTTTAGCCATGGAAAAAGTCAGGAACCTTCCCTCTAGCCAGCCATCCCCTCCTGCGCCACTCGGAATGGCGCCAGAGGGTATGGCTGCCATTTTATGGGCTCTTAACCGTGCTATTTTTTAGTTTTTTTCACATTGTTTGTAAATGATCTTGTACATAATGTTGCTGCTACCATCTCCTATGCCCGAAAAGAGCTTCTGGACATCAGAACAGCGATTACTCACCTTGAAGAGGACAAATCATTTTTCTTTAATGAGGCGGACAAGAGGGATTTACTCCAGACACCGGAACAGGCCCTCATCCACGTCATTCGCAGAGAGAAAGAGACTGAGGTATCGTGGAAGGAGATCGGGGTGCTTTGTGAGGATCTGGTTGACGAGTGGCTAATCTGCCTTTGCCATCGGTACTATTGGCCAACGTACAATGGCTGGATAATAAAGTGGACGAACTACAAGCACATACAGTTGAAGTCGAAAGTTTACATACACTTAGGTTGGAGTCATTCAAACTAAATTTCAACCACTCCACAAATGCCTTGTTAACAAACTATAGTTTTGGGAAGTCTGTTAGGACATCTACTTTGTGACTGACACAAGTCATTTTTCCAACAATTGTTTACAGACAGATTATTTCTCTTATAATTCACTGTATCAAAATGTCAATGGGTCAGAAGTTTACATACACTAAGTTGACTGTGCCTTTAAATAGCTTGGAAAATTCCAGAAAATTATGTCATAACTTTAGAAGCTTCTGATAGGCTAATTGACATAATTTGAGTCAATTGGAGGTGTACCCGTGGTTGTATTTCAAGGCCTACCTTCAAACTCAGTGCCTCTTTGCTTGACATCATGGGAAAATCAAAAGAAATCCGGCAAGACCTGAGAAAAACAATTGTAGACCTCCACAAGTCTGGTTCATCCTTGGGAGCAATTTCAAAATGCCTGAAGGTACCACGTTCATTTGTACAAACAATAGTATACAAGTATAAACATCATGGGACCACGCACATTATGGGACCAAGATCGTACTTTTGGAGCAACTGTCCTCTGGTCTGATGAAACAAAAATTGAACTGTTTGGCCATAATGGTCATCGTTATGTTTGGAGGAAAAAGGGGGACGCTTGCAAGCCGAAGAACACCATCCCAACCGTGAAGCACGTGGGTGGCAGCATCATGTTGTGGGGGTGTTTGCTGCAGGAGGGACTGGCGCACTTCACAAAATAGACGGCATCATAAGGAAGTAAAATTATGTGGATATATTGAAGCAACATCTCAAGACATCAGTCAGGAAGTTAAAGCTTCAAATAGACAATGACCCCAAGCATACTTCCAAAGTTGTGGCAACATGGCTTAATTATTGGAGTGGCCATCACAAAGCCCTGACCTCAATCCCACAGAACATTTGTGGGCAAAACTGAAAAAGCGTGTGTGAGCAAGGAGGCCTACAAACCTGACTCAGTTACACCAGCTCTGTCAGGAGGAATGGGCCAAAATTCACCCAACTTATTGTGGAAAGCTTGTGGAAGGCTACCCGAAAGGTTTTACCCAAGTTCAACAATTTAAAGGCAATGCTTCCAAATACTAATTGAGTGTATGTAAACTTCTGACCAACTGGGAATTTTATAAAAGCTTAAATAAATCATTATCTCTACTATTATTTGGACATTTCACATTCTTACAATAAAGTGGGGATTCTAACTGACCAAAACAGGGATTTTTTTAGTAGGAAATGTCAGGAATTGTGAAAAAAGTTTAAATATATTTGGCTAAGGTGTATCTAAACGTCCGACTTCAACTGTATATGTATATGTGTGCGTATACAGTGCCTTGCGAAAGTATTCGGCCCCCTTGAACTTTGCAACCTTTTGCCACATTTCAGGCTTCAAACATAAAGATATAAAACTGTATTTTTTTGTGAAGAATCAACAACAAGTGGGACACAATCATGAAGTGGAACGACATTTATTGGATATTTAAAACTTTTTTAACAAATTAAAAACTGAAAAATTGGGCGTGCAAAATTATTCAGCCCCCTTAAGTTAATACTTTATAGCGCCACCTTTTGCTGCGATTACAGCTGTAAGTCGCTTGGGGTATGTCTCTATCAGTTTTGCACATCGAGAGACTGAAATGTTTTCCCATTCCTCCTTGCAAAACAGCTCGAGCTCAGTGAGGTTGGATGGAGAGCATTTGTGAACAGCAGTTTTCAGTTCTTTCCACAGATTCTTGATTGGATTCAGGTCTGGACTTTGATTTGGCCATTCTAACACCTGGATATGTTTATTTTTGAACCATTCCATTGTAGATTTTGCTTTATGTTTTGGATCATTATCTTGTTGGAAGACAAATCTCCGGCCCAGTCTCAGGTCTTTTGCAGACTCCAGGTTTTCTTCCAGAATGGTCCTGTATTTGGCTCCATCCATCTTCCCATCAATTTTAACCATCTTCCCTGTCCCTGCTGAAGAAAAGCAGGCCCAAACCATGATGCTGCCACCACCATGTTTGACAGTGGGGATGGTGTGTTCAGGGTGAGGAGCTGTGTTGCTTTTACGCCAAACATAACGTTTTGCATTGTTGCCAAAAAGTTCAATTTTGGTTTCATCTGACCAGAGCACCTTCTTCCACATGTTTGGTGTGTCTCCCAGGTGGCTTGTGGCAAACTTTAAACAACACTTTTTATGGATATCTTTAAGAAATGGCTTTCTTCTTGCCACTCTTCCATAAAGGCCAGATTTGTGCAATATACGACTGATTGTTGTCCTATGGACAGAGTCTCCCATCTCAGCTGTAGATCTCTGCAGTTCATCCAGAGTGATCATGGGCCTCTTGGCTGCATCTCTGATCAGTCTTCTCCTTGTATGAGCTGAAAGTTTAGAGGGACGGCCAGGTCTTGGTAGATTTGCAGTGGTCTGATACTCCTTCCATTTCAATATTATCGCTTGCACAGTGCTCCTTGGGATGTTTAAAGCTTGGGAAATCTTTTTGTATCCAAATCCGACTTTAAACTTCTTCACAACAGTATCTCGGACCTGCCTGGTGTGTTCCTTGTTCTTCATGATGCTCTCTGCGCTTTTAACGGACCTCTGAGACTATCACAGTGCAGGTGCATTTATACGGAGACTTGATTACACACAGGTGGATTGTATTTATCATCATTAGTCATTTAGGTCAACATTGGATCATTCAGAGATCCTCACTGAACTTCTGGAGAGAGTTTGCTGCACTGAAAGTAAAGGGGCTGAATAATTTTGCACGCCCAATTTTTCAGTTTTTGATTTGTTAAAAAAGTTTTAAATATCCAATAAATGTCGTTCCACTTCATGATTGTGTCCCACTTGTTGTTGATTCTTCACAAAAAATACAGTTTTATATCTTTATGTTTGAAGCCTGAAATGTGGCAAAAGGTCGCAAAGTTCAAGGGGGCCGAATACTTTCGCAAGGCACTGTATATATATATATAATGTCTAATTTCTTAAAACTGCATTGTTGGTTAAGGGGTTGTGAGTAAGCATTTCACGGTTCGGTCTACACCTGTTGCATTCGGCGCATGTGACAAATAACATTTGATTTGATTTGTTTCTTGTCTGAACCGGGATTATGTTTCGATTTCCCAGCTATCTTTATTTGTAAACTTATACAAGGCCCTCTTGTAAAATAGTTTTGTCTCAATTTGACTCCCTGTTTAAGTACTTGCACATTACAGTAGAGTGGCTCGGGCATTTTGACAAACAATATGTCAGGGCTGCACTTCGATCATATGTAAGGCTGCCCTCGATGCTGGGGAAACAAACCTTGCTGCCGTGTCTAATAACTGTCTGACTATTACTGTGGGCCGGTGATTTGATATTGATTGGATGTCACTGGTGCCCACAGACCTCCACCTTATTCTACCACAGGATTGGGTACGGAAGCCACCTGTCCCCAGAGCCACATGACCCTTTGTTTGCTGTATTATCTGCTGTTATATCTTTAGAGCTGCCTCTGTCTAGAATGCTGAATGGGGCCCTGTGTCCGGCAGCACATTGTGCCTCCCGATAATGCCATTATTTCCCCAAGACCTCAAGGGCTTGTAGAGAACTATAGAACGTATCCATCTATTCCTCTTTTCCTCTCCCTCTCTCTTCAATTCAAATTGCTTTAATGCCATGAGGACACAATGTACATATTGGAAATTAAGTGATTCATTTACAGTATTAATATCATTACAATAATAATAATAATCAGGATTGTCAATCAGAAACAACAATAATTAAGTGTAAAAAGAACCATACATTTGACAATAACAGTGGCATAGAGGACATGTGCAGGGCTCTCAGACACAGATCATCTTAATTGGGGCGGCAGGTAGCCTAGTGGTTAGAGCGTTGGGCCAGAAACAGAAAGGTTGCTGAATTGAATCCCAGAGCTGACAAGGTAAACATCTGTTGTTCTTCCCTTCCCCTGAACACGACACACCCAGTAGGCTGTCATTAACTGACTTGCCTAGTTAAATAAAGGTTAAATAAATAACAAATAAAAAATCAAATCAGGCAGCAATTTTGTGCACTGCCAACCCACAGCTCTCTGCTTCCTCCCCCAATGGGTATCCTATTCTCATCAAAGATGTCTTTGGAACCTTGAATAATGGTTTCAAATGTTGGGAAATTACACTTTCATTGTTTTGTATTTTTCTACTTTTTGTCGTGAAATTCCAGGTTTCGCTGTGTCTACCCTTTTTCAATTGCAAGGCTGTGCTCACAGAGCCTGAACATTGTCAAGGCTTTTCTAAGGTTTTGATCAGTAACCATGGTCAAATGGTTTTCCATGGTGTACTGTCAATTTAGGGTCAGATAGCTTGGCATTTTGCTTTGTGTTTGTGATTCCCAATAGGTAATGTAGTTTTGTTTTGACTGTGTTATCATTTTTATGTATTCTGATTTGATATTCTGGTCCTGTGGTGTTAGCAGAACAGGTCTGTGAGCTCCGGATCAGCCAGATGAGGTGACTCTTTTCTTTGCTCAGCAGGGCTTGGTAAATATAATTTTTATTTTTAGTGGATATTGGCCTAATTCTCCCCTGCGTGCATTGTTTGCAGTTTTTCTCTGGATATCTGAGCAATCTTACAGAACTCTGCATTCAGGGTTTCAATGGGGTGTTTTTTCCCGTTGAGTTAAATCTTGTTTTGCAACCCACACCTCGCTGCAATAAAGTGCAGTTGGTTCAATGACATATTCAATTAATTTGAGACAAATTTTCTAAGGTGTTTAAATTTGAATTTGTTTTTTAATGTCGTAGAATGCCCTGCATGCTTTCTCAGTTCATTTACTGCCTCATTCACTGTATGTGTCCAGTTGAGCTTATTTTTAAACATAAGTTATTGTAGTGTGTACAGTACTCCAGATATTTTGTACCAATTGAGAACTTTGGTCTAATTCCCTGTGATCTGGATCTTCTCTAGAAAATCATTATTTTGGGGTTTACTGCTAGGGTTCAGATCTGGCAGTACTGCTCTAGCAAGTCCAGGCTCTGCTGTAGGCCATGTGCTGTGGGTGACAACAGGCACAGGTCATCTGTGAAGAATCACCTTTTAGAGTCCAGGTGCTGGGGATTTTCTAGAATAGTGGTCAATTCATTGATGTAAATATCAAAAAGTGCCAGGCTGAGATTTGTAACCATGGCAAAGGCCCCGCCCCTGGTTAAAGAATTCTGTCCTTTTCTTGCCAATTTTCATGCCGCCGGTATTGCCAGCATTGATTTAATTATGTCATATGTTTATATACCACTTTCAATAACTTTGTAGAACAGTCCTTTATGCCAAATAAAAGCAAATACTTTTTGGAAACCTAAATGTGTGAGTGTGAATAAGAGTGTGAATAAGCAAGACAAAAGATTTAAGTGCCTTTGAACGGGGTATGGTAGAAGGTTCCAGGCGCACCGGTTTGTGTCAAGAACTGTAATGCTGCTGTTTTTTTCACACTCAACAGTTTCCCGTGTGTATCAAGAATGGTCCACCACTTAAAGGACATCCAGCCAACTTGACACAACTGTGGGAAGCATTGGAGTCAACATGGGCCAGCATCCCTGTGGAACACTTTCAACACCTTTTAGACTCCATGGGAGGGTGCAACTTCAATTTTAGGATGGTGTTCCTAATGTTTTGAACACTCAGTGTATAGTACTACAGAAAACCAGGTTACTGTTTATACAAATGCCTCTGTAATTGTTAGGGTTTGAGATATCAGCTGTTGTACGAAGGGCTATACAAATAAAAATAAAAAATACATTTGATTTAATTTTGAATTGATTTAGGGTCAAATTTGTATCCATTCTTAAAGATTTAGGTCCTCTCTTTTTCCCTCACCTATCTTGTGGGTCAGTAACTGTGCAATGAATTGTGTAGAGCTTTGTGATAAGATCTCTGCCTCAGAAGGAGGACAGTTTGATTTGATATAAATGCCTCAATTGTATAAAGGATAACAGCAATCAAATTTGTTTCAAGATTTATCACTCCAAGCTATCTCACTTTTTTGTTTTTATTCTACTTCCCAGGTCCGGATCGAAGCAACTGTTTCCAGGGAGCGGCGAGGCTACATCGCCATGGATGACATCATGCTCCTGACCTATCCCTGTTGTGAGTACCATCACTGATGTAGAAGAGAAGGGAGGTGGTTGGGGATTAAGGAGCAGTATAAAATAGAAAATGTAGAGACAGATACTGTATAGAGAGTTAGTTCCATATGATAAAGAGGAGGAGAACGCTAATGGAAGCTTGACCTTTTCATTGGTTGATTGCAATTGGGGTCCAGGTTTGATGTGAATGACATTTTCCCTAAACACTCTTCAGCTCCAGCCACTCCCCTGTGATTTAGTCTCAAGAGCACTCATAATTTGCCCAACTGACTCAAGGTTAGAGATGGGAAAATAGAAACCTCTTTCTGATTTATCCCATAAAGTAAATTAACCCTCTAAGTATGCAGAACTTAGAGTTATAAACAGCTCTTTACCTCTTCTCTCCTCTGTATTATATACTGTATTATATACAGTGATTATTGTATTGTTGCGTTTGTATTTTTTTTTAAATGTAGCTCTCATCTGTGAAGAGACCTTGCTCTCAGCATATCTACCTGTCAAAACAAATGTTAAATCAAATATTATCCATTAGTTGCCATGCAGTTGCCATTTTTTAGATACATTTTCTAGAATGAAATGGCAAAATGTGTATTTTGCTAAATCTGTTCCTCTAGGAGAAGACCTGTGGTGGTTTTGTCACTAGGTGGTTTCCCACTGCTGTTATACAATGGTTAAGGCTGTCTGTGTGTGCACAGTGTACCTGGGATAACACAGGCTTAGTGTGCTATCAATCCTAGAGGAGTAGAAAAGTCATGGGAAAAGCAGTAACGACAGTGGCTAACACTACCTGAGCTTAAACCCTGGACAAAGCTTCTCCATCCCTGTGACATGTTTGCCCCCACTATATACTGCTGATCAAAAGTAATCTGACAGCTCACTCATTTGGAATTTGGTTAGCACCTTTAGTCCAGTTACAGTTGAAGTTGGAAGTTTACATACACCTTAGCCAAATACATTTAAACTCAGTTTTCCACAATTCTTGACATTTAATCAGAGTAAAAATTCCCTGTCTTATGTCAGTTAGGATCACCCCTTTATTTTAAGAATGTGAAATGTTAGAATAATAGTAGAGAGAATTATTTATTTCAGCTTTTATTTCTTTCATCACATTCCCAGTGGGTCAGAAGTTTACATACACTCAATTAGTATTTGGTAGCATTGCCTTTAAATTGTTGAACTTCGGTCAAATGTTTATTGTAGCCTTCCACAAGCTTTCCACAATAAGTTGGGTGAATTTTGGCCTATTCGTCCTGACAGAGCTGGTGTAACTGAGTCAGGTTTGTAGGCCTCCTTGCTCGCACACGCTTTTTCAGTTTTGCCCACAAATTTTCAATAGGTTTGAGATCAGTGCTTTGTGATGACCACTCCAATACCTTGACTGTTGTCCTTAAGCCATTTTTCAACAACTTTGGAAGTGTGCTTGGGGGTCAATGTTCATTTGGAAGACCCATTTGCGACCAAGCTTTAACTTCCTGACTGATGTATTGAGATGCTTCTTCAATATATTTTACTTCCTCATGATGCCATCTATTTTCTAAAGTGCACCAGTCCCTCCTGCAGAAAAAAAAGCCCCACAAGATGATGCTGCCACCCCTGTCCTTCACTGTTGGGATGGTGTTATTCGGCTTGCAAGCCTCCCCCTTTTTTCTCCAAACATAACAATGGTCATTATGGCCAAACAGTTCTATTTTTGTTTCATCAGACCAGAAGACATTTCTCCATAAAGTACGATCTTTGTCCCCATGTGCAGTTGCAAACCGTAGTCTGGCTTTTTTATGGCGGTTTTGGAGCAGTTTCTTCTTCCTTGCTGAGCGGCCTTTCAGGTTATGTTGATATAGGACTCATTTTACTGTGGATATAGATACTTTGTATCTGTTTCCTCCAGCATCTTCACAAGGTCCTTTGCTGTTGTTCTGGGATTGATTTGCACTTCTAGGAGACAGAACGCGTCTCCTTCCTGAGCGGTATGACAGCTGCGTTGTCCCATGGTGTTTATACTTGCGTACTATTGTTTGTACAGATGAACGTGGTACCTTCAGGTGTTTGGAAATTGCTCCCAAGGATGAACCAGACTTGTGGAGGTCTGCAATTGTTTTTCTGAGGTCTTGGCTGATTTCTTTTGATTTTCCCATGATGTCAAGCAAATAGGCACTGAGTTTAGGTAGGCCTTGAAATACATCCAAAGGTACACCTCGTATTGACTCAAATGATGTCGATTAGCCTATCAGAAGCTTCTAAAGCCATGACATCATTTTCAGGAATTGTCCAAGTTGTTTAAAAGCACAGTCAACTTAGTGTAAACTTCTGACCCACTGGAATTGTGATACAGTTAATTATAAGTGAAATAATCTGTCTGTAAACAATTGTTGGAAAATGACTTCTGTTATGCACAAAGTAGATGTCTTAACCGACTTTCCAAAACTATAGTTTGTAGACAAAAAATGTGTGGAGTGGTTGAAAAACGAGTTTGAATGACTCCAACCTAAGTGTATGTTCACTTCCAACTTCAATTGTAGATATAAGTGAATTGTGCTTGAGGTGAGGTTATACTCTGGGCTTTTCTTTTCCTTGTCATGAGGGTTTCGGTACAGTGTAATTGGAGGATAATTTTTTTGCATGGATTTTTGTATACTGAACTAAATTTTAAAACGCAACACAGTTACAGTTCATAGAAGGAAATAAGTCAATTGAATAAGTTCATTAGGCCCTGATCTATGAATTTCATATGACTGCGGCAGGGGCGCAGCCATGGGTGGGCCTGGGAGGTTAAATGCTCACGCACTTGGGAGCCAGGTTCACCCACTGGGGAGATAAGCCAAGCCAATCTGAATTAGTTTCCCCCCCCATACTCCTCAGACGATCCTGCAGGTGAAGAAGCCGGATGTGGAGGTTCTGGGCTGGCGAGGTTACACTTGGTCTGCGGTTGTGAGGCTGGTTGATTGTAATTCTCTAAAACGATGTTGGAGGCGGCTTATGGTAGAGAAATGAACATTCAATTCTCTAGCACCAGCTCTGTTGGACATTCCTGCAGTCAGCATGCCAATTGCACGCTCCCTCAACTTGTGGCACTGCACATTTTAGAGTGCCTTTTATTGTCCACAGCACAAGGTTCACCTGTGTAATGATCATGCTGTTTAATCAGCTTCTTGATATGTCACACCTGTCAGGTGGATGGATTATCTTGGCAAGGGAGAAATGCTCACTAACAGGGATGTAAACAAACAAACATTTTTGAGAAAAGCTTTTTGTGCATATGGAAAATTTCTGGGAACTTTTATTTTAGCTCATGAAAAATATTACTAACACTTTACATGTTGCGTTTATATTTTTGTTCAGTATAGTTTCTACTGTATCGTTTTATAGACACCACGTGCCATGGAGACCGGAAGGGATTTCAATCAGAGATGCTGACTGTGTCCCTGCCTAGCCACCCAGTGGTGCCCCGCGTTTCCCATGGAGAGCAGATGGTATCTTCTACACCCCCCACCCTCAGTGCTACCATTAAATAATTTAGACTCTCTATGGTGGCACACGGCCAGCCTGCACCATTTGTCATAAGGAAAGGAGACAAAAGCGGAGGGGAAAAAAAGAAGAAAAGCCACCAAGCTCCTTCCTTCTTGCAAATTCTGGTTGAAACTGCTAAGCACGCTTGACATTTCTGTTGTAGTCTCCATAGTCCTAGTCTTTGACTTAGAAACCAGTGTTGCAGTCAAATTAAATATTTATCATGGTAAAGAGTCCCCGGGATGTGATCTCATGTGACACATTTATACTACCAAGTTTTTTAGTCAACAGAAGGCCCAGTTTTTTTTATCACATTCGTTTTTGTTTGTTTATGCTGGCTCATAGCTACGATTAATTATGAATTAACCTTAGACGGGGGACTCGCCCATGGGAAACATGACCACCTGTGGACTACAAACGCAAGAGGCATCCCCGCCTCTCCTCCCTGCCTATTTACACAAAGTAGATCAACAAATTCTCTCTCTCTCTCCCAGAAAGCAACAATGTAATGAAACACTGAACATGGATGAGCAGGAATTGAAACATTCGCCTCCCTCTTTTTGATTTCACTACTACTCCACCACTAAAGTAACGTATCCTGTCTAGGTTGGGTTGTCCTGTCCTTGTTTTGTGAGAACCTGTGCTGGAGGCTCTAACCCAGTGGTTAGGCTCTGCGGGAAGTCTGTCTCATAGAGCTGTGGAGGAGCAGGAGAGCTCCAGTGTTAATCACAGTGTAGCTGGGTGGGATTGCTGCTGAGGAACCCACACTCACTGCGGAGCTCGATGCATCAAGCTGGGTTCTTATTAGAAGAGTGCTGCTCTTTCATCAGCAACAATGTTCTTGAGCCTGATTTCGGGAATTGTCTGGGGATCTGGTTAAAGGATGTTCACTTAACTTCCGTTGATGCCTGTGTTATGACCTATCGCCACAGTGAAAGGTTGTCGAGAATAGTAGCCGCCAGCAATTCATTTCTAAGTTGTGTATTGGATGACTTCTCTTTGTGGGTTTATTGTAGGACAATAAAGGGAGAGAACAAGCAATATGTCAGTGAGTCCTTCTCCAACCAGCTGTGAGGTCCTTAATGGGAGACAATTAGTCTCTGATTTTTATCTAATTTAACATGAAAGTTTGAATTACTTTGTCGTATAATGTGAAAAGCTGCCGACGGTGACATTTTCATACTTTCACACACTGGCAATGAAGCTGGAACAAAGTCCGAATGGAAATCATTTACTGCAGCTCTTTAGAAATCATGAAATGTAGTATTTAATTTTTTATTTAAACTATGCAAGTCAGTTCAGAACATGTTTTTATTTTACAATGACAGCCAACCCCGGCCAAACGCTCCCCTAACCCGGACGACGCTGGGGATATTTTGCCCCACCCTATGGGACTCCTGATCACCGCCAGTTGTGATACAGTCCGGGATAGAACCAGGGTCTGTAGTGATGCCTCTAGCACTGAGATGCAGTGCCTTAGCCTGCTGCGCCACTCGGGAGCCCTAGTATAGCTGCATAACCCTGAAATTGAAGGAAAGGGGTGTTTTGCCACACATAACTTCGTAAAATGTATTTTAAATAAAAGCATTTATTTTGTTGGTCTGGCTGGCCAACATTGGGATTGGCTGTCTGTCACGGCACAGCAGTCATTTGATTTCTGCTCTCTCACTCTGTTCTAACAGATAAGGCGCCCCACTTCTCCCGGCTGGGAGATGAGGAAGTCAACGCTGGGCAGAATGCCACCTTCCAGTGTGTGGCATCGGGCCGGGCATCGGAAGCTGAGAAGTTCCTACTGGAGGTCAGTGGGGATTTAGGGGCACACCCATAGTATTTATTTTCTTTCAAATACTTTTGAGAGTTTGATTGAGTCTGTCTGGAGTGGCAGGTGGGTTTGCACTTTTGGGTTCATTTTCAGCTATTGAATTGGTTCCATTGAGCCAGACAAACTCAATCAAGCGCAGCTGAAGTATTTCAAAGAAACCAAATACTATTTGAATGCAGGTCTCTTTGGGAATACCAGCACTTTTGAGTTCTACTTTAAGTGTATTTGTAGTCATGCCATTAAAGAGGGAAACTTGAAACGATGGGTCAGTGTCTTTGAATTATAAACATGCTTGTGTTTGTATTCAAATTCAGCAGAGCATTGGGGGGAGTTTTAATGCTACGCACCAGCCTTGAAGACTCTCCAGCCCAGCACCTTTCAAAATCCAGTTTGCTCATGATTTCACAGTGCTCTACTTTCTTCACAGCCTTCTTCCTTTATTCAAATAGAGGGCTCTGTTTTTAATATCCCCTTTTCCCACTTGTATGCTTTATTCATGCAAATTCCATCCCTCTGAAGGTCAGGAAGGCCGCTGCAGTGCATGTCTGAGTGAATAACATTCATTGGTTTTAAAAACATTACGTATGAAGGCCTGATGGAAGGTTTCAAAGAGCATTGTGATAGTCTTTTGTTTCCAGGCTCTGTCTCTCACAGCAATTACCAGGCAGCCACACATCCATGACTCTTACCACCACCACCACAGTATGTGTTAATTACACCATGCAAGCCTTGAGGCGCAAGGCACAACATCGTCTTCAACTTTGAGACCTCAAAGTAGCGGAGGCGTCCCTGTCCTTCCTTCAACGTTACAAAACCTTTAACATCCGAGTGAGAATGATATCAAACAAACCATTATGTCACATCACAAGGACAAGGACAGATGCCTCCAGTAGGGAGCTGTCATAACGGCACTAACATTCGCAATAACAAAAGTCCTCAAGGCTCTTCGATGCCTGCCTTCCCCAAACAGCATGAGGAGATGGGTGTCACGGCTGCCATTTTAGATGAGGTTGCTTCCCCTCCCCGTTGTTTTGTTGTTTTAATTTGATTGTTGCATCTGCTCTGTGTACCAGCTGCGACCCAGTCTCACCATGCCAACTCCTGCCAGACTAAACAGATAATTTGGTAGTTTTCTCAGTAATTCGCTCCAGCCTGATAGTTTACATAATCCGTCTCAGGCTTATTTGATTTGATTAACCTGATTTTCCTAATATCCTTTTGTGGAGGGAGAAAAATCTAAATAGATAAAAGAAGTAAGCCAAAGGCAGTAGACACTGAAGTCTATGATTGAGGGTTTGGTTTGTTTTTGGTATGACCACCAGACCAGACTGGTTGCCACTGCTTGACCCTAATCAGAGTTTGGGTGTTTGGGTGTTTACTTGTGACAGTTGGGGCTTGTGTGGTCTGTGGCTTTCAAGAGTTTACAAACATACAGACAAGTCCACTGTGGCTTTGGACAGCACAAAGACTTACACACATCCAGTCATCCAAGCAAACAGAGAAGGGGCCTAGCTCATCCCACTTGCTTCCCAGAGGACCCCGGGCCAATGTCTTCTCTGAGACTGATTCTGTTTACTCACCAGTTGTTTTTCAATGAAAAAGAAAGAGAGAGAAGAATGTGTTGATAGGCAAGCCTGCTATTTCACACACTGAAAAATACCTTGGCCTACACGTTAGACTAATGTTAGGCTCAAGGTGGCCTGTTGTTGAGACTATAGGCTTGAAGGATGCTTGTGGTGATAATGGAATGGAACAATGAGAAATGCCTTGAAGGGTTTAGTGGGATACCTCCTTTCATTCAACAATATCTCTACTGCAGCTTTCTTTGTGGTTTTTGTTATTTTTTCTCCTGCGCTCTCTCTCTCTACCTTTGTCACGCCCACTCCTTCTCCGTGGTATATTCTGGCTTTGAAGAGCACTGGTGTCAGAGTCATTTTCTCTGTTTCGTTTCCTTTTGCTCTGTACCAAAACATGAAAGCCTACCCCATGCTATTCATCTGCCAGACGACACATTAGAGTGACTACATGGTGAAACATTAAGCCCACCAGGCATGCACTTTTAGCTACTCATGTGGATTTAAATGTATTGGCTCCGTAGTGTTTTGCAGGACTGTGTGAGTGCTGGGTGGTGCTAACACCCTATATTGCTATAGTATGGACACAAAAGAGGACTGACTACCGGCACCTGCGCCGAAATAACTAATGGCCCTCATAACCAACATTGCTCTCATAATCATTATTATCTTGACACGATTTCATTTGATTGTATTAAAGGATACCTGAATGTACATGTTTACCACAGAGGGATGTCCCCTGCCATTCAAATTTTAATTTTATGCTGCTGGACAATCATCCTTTTTTAATCACTCAACTCAAATGGCCTGGATAGCAATAATTGAAACATATTTAGTTATTATGTTGTTAGCTGAGTGTCATGGCTCCACCAAGGGAACAATAATCTTACTATGCAGACTGCCTCAAATATGGGACTTCATTTAGCTGGTTTAAGAAGATGGAGCATACACAAATATTGTGGATGTTGTTTCAAAGCCTAACACGACGAAGTGGACAGTGTTTTTAAGGTGATGATTAATTCAAAACAACCATATGAATATTAAAACTTATTGTGCAGCATTCCACAGGAATGTTGACGCCAATCACGTTGATGCCAATGTTCCTGTCACGACTCCCACCGAAGGTGGTTCCTCTTCCTGTTCGGGCATCGCTCGGCGGTTGTCGTCACCGGTCTACTAGCTGCCACCGATCCCCTTTTCCTTTTCTGTTAGTTTTGTCATATTGGTTGCACCTGTTTCTCGTTTGGGTTTTGTTAGGGCTATTTAATCTGGTTATGCCCGCCTGCTGTTGTGCGGGCTTGTTCCTCTGTTTGTTTCGTGGTTGTGCATTTTCCTTGATTTTTTCCGGACTGTGTGGTCCTGTGTTTGGGCCGGTCTTTTGTATGCGCGTGGATTTTGGCGTGACAGTTTTGTACCGGAATAAATATTAAGATTATCCTAAAACCTCTGCTCTCTGTGCCTGACTCCGCACCCAGTACTCCTAGAAGACGTGATAGTTTCCCACCGTTGTGTCAAGTTGGCTGGATGTCC
Organism: Oncorhynchus nerka; assembly: GCF_034236695.1. Lineage (NCBI taxonomy): Eukaryota > Metazoa > Chordata > Actinopteri > Salmoniformes > Salmonidae > Oncorhynchus > Oncorhynchus nerka. The sequence goes on from NC_088398.1 coordinate 31,574,682, forward strand.
TTTGGGTGGTGGACTATTCTTGATACACACAGGAAAATGTTGAGCTTGAAAGCCCAGCAGCATTGCCGTTCTTGACACAAACCGGTGCGGCTGGCACCTACTACCATTCTCTGTTCAAAGGCACTTAAATATTTTGTCTTGCCCGTTCATTCACCCTCTGAATAGCACACATGCACATCCATGTCTCAAGGCTTAAAAATCTTTCTTTAACCTGTCTCCTCCTTCATCTATACTGATTGAATTGGATTTAACAGGTGACATCTATAAGGGATCATAGCTTTCACCTGGATTCACCTGGTCAGTATATGTCATGGAACGATCAATGTTTTATACACTTAGTGTATGAGCCCAATGCCCCCCCCAAAAAATGATTGTGCCATTATACGAAACATAGCCTAAAAGCCAACTGCATATTACGCACGGCAGAAAAACATAATTGGTCTAGCCTATAAAATTGGTCTATAATAATTGTCTTTCAGTGTGGACTGTATTATTATGCGTTCTAGATGGACTGGTTACCTTATGCTACGCTCCAAACGAAAATATAATATAGGCCTAGGTGATGCTGTTGGTTCATTGATTGTGCAGGGGGGCTTACAAAGTTAACCTACAATTATAGTGAATTTATATTGGATTTTGAATAGCCTAGTATTGTCACGCCCTGGACATAGAGGCTTTTATTCTCTATTTTGGTTAGGTCAGGGTGTGACTAGGGTGGGCATTCTAGTTTCTTTATTTCTGTTTTCTATTTCTTTGTTTTTGTTAAATAAAAATCATGAACACTTACCACGCTGCGCTTTGGTCCATGCCTTTGGACGAGAGACGTGACAAGTATTAGGTGATTTTTTAAAATATATTTGATCATTAATAGGCTGATCCATTACCTTTAGCTACAGAATATCTCACCACTGTGCATTTCCATCTCCTCTCTCTCCTTTCTAGAAAGCGCAAAGAGAGGGGCTGTCAAGAATGTAATAAAATATGTTTTGTTGTGAAAACAGTGTGTTGGAGAGTTTCGGTGGAATATCACCTGTTGCGCAGCAAGGCTGCTTGCTCCTCAAACGGTGCGGGGAGTGAAATAAGTGTTATTATACTGAACAAAAATATAATCTCAACATGCAACAATTTCAAAGATTTTACTGAGCTACAGTTCATATAAGGACATCTGTCAATTGAAATAAATTCATTAGGCCCTAATCTACGGATTTCACATGACTGGGAATACAGATATGCATCTGTTGGTCACATATACATAAAAAAAAGGTAGGGGTGTGGATCAGAAAACCAGTCAGTATCTGGTGTGACCACCATTTGCCTCATGCAGCGCAACACATCTCCTTATAGAGTTGCATAGAGTTTATCAGGCTGTTGATTGTGAACTGTGGAATGTTGTCCCGCTCCTCTTCAATGGCTGTGCGAAGTTGCTGGATATTGGTGGGAACTAGAACACGCTGTTGTACACGTCGATCCAGAGCATACCCATACATGCTCAATGGGTGACATGGAAGAGGCCATGGAAGAACTGGGACATTTTCAGTTTCCAGGAATTGCGTACAGATCCTTGCGACATGGGGCTGTGTATTATCATGCTGAAACATGAGGTGATGGCGGCGGATGAATGGCACGACAATGGGCCTAAGGATCTCATCACGGTATCTCTGTGTATTCAAATTGCCATAGATAAGATACAATTGTGTTCGTTGTCCATGGCTTATGTTTGTTGTCCATAGCTTAACCCAAACGCCACCATGGGGCACTCTGTTCACAATGTTAACATCAGCAAACTTGGGTATGCTCTACATTTGCTCTACATTTGAAACCATGAAAAGCACACTTTTCCTGCATGCCAGTTGCCATCAAGGGTGAGCATTTGCGACGCCGAACTGCAGTCAGGTCAAGATCCCGAGGACAATGAGCACCCAGATGAGCTTCCCTGAGACGGTTTCTGACAATTTGTGCAGAAATTCTTTGGTTGTGCAAACCCCAAGATTCATCAACTGACCAGGTGGCTGGTCTCCGACGATCCCACAGGTGAAGAAGCCGGATGTGGATGTCCTGGGATGCCATGGTTACACATGGTCTGCGGTTGTGAGGCTAGTTGGACGTACTGCCAAATTCTAAAACGACAATGGAGGTGGCTTATGGTAGGAAAATGAACGTTCAATTCTCTGGCAACAGCTCTGGTGAACATTCCTGCAGACAGCATGCGAATTCCTCAAAACTTGAGACATCTCTGGCATTGTGTTGTGTGACAAAACTGCACATCTTAGAGTGCCTTATTGTCCCCAACCCAAGGTTCACCTGTGTAATGATCGTGCTGTTTAATCAGCTTCTTGATATGCCATACCTGTCAGGTGGATGGATTATCTTGGCAAAGGAGAAGTGCACACTAACAGGGATGTGAACACATTTGTGCAAAACATTTGAGAAAATAAGCTTTTTGTGTATTAGGAACATTTCAGGGATTTTTTTATTTCAGCTCATGAAACATGGGACCAACACTTTACATGTTGCGTTTATAGTTTTGTTCAGTGTATAAACCCAGACATTTCTATATTCAATCCCGTTTGAAAGTTTTGATGGTTGCCCTTAAAAAGAGGAGGATCCCAGATGCTATTTATTCCTCAGCTGCTCATATTAAGCACGTGCTCTACTATGAAACCAGAGTAGTAACTTACCTGGCATGATTGAAAAACGAACTGTGGCAACACGCCTCCATTCTCTATTTGAGTGCATACGGATGACATGTATTTTTACTCCTGGCCCTGTTCCCGCCCATTTGAAAATGAGCCATTTTCAATAGAAACAAATTTTAGTCGATGTGAGTAAGACCACAAGCCGATGTGAGTAAGACCATTAAAACAGGTCAACATTCACAAGGCCGCTGGGCCAGACGGATTAGCAGGATGTGTACTCCAAGCATGCGCTGACCAACTGGCTAAGTGTTAGAATAGTCTGATGGGTGATCACTTGATGAGAGGACAGCGTGCACACGTTTGAGCAGCCTGAGGCAAGGAACAGATCACAATAGCCTACCACAAGCCGATGTGAGTAAGACCATTAAAACAGGTCAACATTCACAAGGCCGCTGGGCCAGACGGATTAGCAGGATGTGTACTCCGAGCATGCGCTGACCAACTGGCTAAGTGTTAGAATAGTCTGATGGGTGATCACTTGATGAGAGGACAGCGTGCACACGTTTGAGCAGCCCGAGGCTGCTAGGATAATCTTAATATTTATTCCGGTACAAAACGGTCACGCCAAAATCCACGCGCATACAAAAGACCGGCCCAAACACAGGACCACACAGTCCGGAAAAAATCAAGGAAAATGCACAACCACGAAACAAACAGAGGAACAAGCCCGCACAACAGCAGGCGGGCATAACCAGATTAAATAGCCCTAACAAAACCCAAACGAGAAACAGGTGCAACCAATATGACAAAACTAACAGAAAAGGAAAAGGGGATCGGTGGCAGCTAGTAGACCGGTGACGACAACCGCCGAGCGATGCCCGAACAGGAAGAGGAACCACCTTCGGTGGGAGTCGTGACAGGAACATTGGCATCAACGTGATTGGCGTCAACATTCCTGTGGAATGCTGCACAATAAGTTTTAATATTCATATGGTTGTTTTGAATTAATCATCACCTTAAAAACACTGTCCACTTCGTCGTGTTAGGCTTTGAAACAACATCCACAATATTTGTGTATGCTCCATCTTCTTAAACCAGCTAAATGAAGTCCCATATTTGAGGCAGTCTGCATAGTAAGATTATTGTTCCCTTGGTGGAGCCATGACACTCAGCTAACAACATAATAACTAAATATGTTTCAATTATTGCTATCCAGGCCATTTGAGTTGAGTGATTAAAAAGGATGATTGTCCAGCAGCATAAAATTAAAATTTGAATGGCAGGGGACATCCTCTGTGGTAAACATGTACATTCAGGTATCCTTTAATACAATCAAATGAAATCGTGTCAAGATAATAATGATTATGAGAGCAATGTTGGTTATGAGGGCCATTAGTTATTTCGGCGCAGGTGCCGGTAGTCAGTCCTCTTTTGTGTCCATACTATAGCAATATAGGGTGTTAGCACCACCCAGCACTCACACAGTCTGCAACACTACGGAGCCAATACATTTAAATCCACATGAGTAGCTAAAAGTGCATGCCTGGTGGGCTTAATGTTTCACCATGTAGTCACTCTAATGTGTCGTCTGGCAGATGAATAGCTGGGGTAGGCTTTC